>NC_066580.1:345802272-346104204 GCF_024323335.1 Lathyrus oleraceus
TTCTCTCCATCCATAATGACAAGCTTGCCATTCTTCACAAATTTCAATTTCTGCTGCAGAGTGGACGTAACAGCTCCATCCTCATGGGTCCATGGCCTTCCCAACAAACATCTATAGGCCGGGTGGATATCCATTACTAGAAAAGTACTCTGGAAATCACTCGGACCTATCTTCATTGGAAGATCCACTTCTCCTATTACAGTCTTGCGAGAACCATCAAATGCCTTGACAATCATGCCGATATACCTCATCGGGGTGCCTTGATATGATAACCTATACATAGTTGATTTGGGGAGAACAATTCAAAGACAAACCAGTATCGACCAACATATTGGACAGAGCGTCCTCCTTAAAATTCATTAAAATGTGTAGCGCTAAATTGTGATTTCTACCCTCCTCAGGAAGTTCTTCATCATAAAAGCTCAAGTTATTGCAGGAAGTGATGTTAGCCATAATATGGTCAAACTGATCCACAGTTACATCATGCTCTACGTAAGCATGCTCCAACACTTTTTACAATGCTCTCTGTGCGCTTCAGAATTCATAAGCAGAGAAAACATTGAAATCTTCGAAGGAGTCTGGAGCAGCTGCTCCACAACATTAAGTTCACTTTTCTATATCAATCTTAGTACCACATCATCATCGTTAGGCTTCAATTTGCTGGACTCGCCACACTGACACATTGGAGCACTAAACGGATTCACTGCGGGTACCTCAACTTTCTTACCAACATCTTCTACATCCTTCAGGAAAATGGGACCAAAAACATGAGCGCTACGGGTCACCTTCGTAACATCAACAATGTTCACAACAGAATTGGTCGTAGGCAATGAAACCTCTTGGTCGTTCTCCACCATGGTAGCATTATATTGGTACAGAGAAGCTCTATCAGATACATACGGGATGGGGCCCGCTAACCGTATGACTAACGGCGATATAGATCTATTGAATTTGTTACTGCTGCTGCTGTCAAACTGAATCACCACCCGCTTCGAGGTCTTAAACACTGGTACTATAACATTGACATCATCTATATCCTTCGACTGTTGAATCTGGATTACATTCTCATCCATCAACTTCTGGATATCTCTCTTGACGATCGAAAACCCACGGGGGTTTACACTGCAAATCGCACAACCGTCATGGTCGTGCTCACAATCACTAATTGTACACAAAGTCCTATGCATTTCTACCAAGGACTGACAAATACGTTGCACATCGAACACTCGGAAACTTCCTGGACAACCATCTACCATATTAACAGTGGAATTACCATGAGCGGGCAAAGGATTGGCTTTCACATTCGGCGCACGGTCCTCAAAGGACACCATCCCACTCTTTACAAGCTTCTGTACCTCATACTTCAACGGGTAGCAGTTTTCGATATCATGGCCAGGAGCTCCTTGATGAAAGGTACAACGGAGTTCGGGCTTATACAACCACGGAAGTGGATCTGGAATTTGAGGAGGATTTCTTGGCTGGAAGAGGTTCTTGAGAACCAGAGATGGATACAATTCGACGTATGACATAGGAATAGGGTCAAAATAGACCTTCTTCCTCTAAAAATTCTGTTGTGGTTGATTATTAGTGTTGTTGTTATAGTTGTTTGTTCTTTGTTGTGGTTGTTGTTGACGTTGTTGTTGAACTGACATTGATTGATTGTTAGAAAATACTAGAATAACTGATGAAACTTGGTGATGATGCTGACGCGGTTGTGGATTTCTTTTGATATGAGGCCTCCTCTGCCTCCCTACTGACACTTCATTGGTTTCACCTTCCTTCTTTCTGGCAAAACTGCTCCCATACTTCTTGCTTGATGACACCTCTTCCTTAGACAGACGTCCCTCTAGGACTCCTTCTTCTAACCTCATACCCATGTTTACCATTTCGATAAAATCACTGGGGGCACTAGCAATCATTCGTTCGTAATAAAACGAACTCAAGGTCTTAAGGAAAATCTTGGTCATCTCCTTCTTTTCCAACGGAGGATTGATCTGAGCAGCAAGCTCTCTCCACCTCTGGGCATACTTTTTAAATGTCTCTTTGTCCTTATGAGACATAAACCTTGGCTGGTCTCTATCAGGCGCCATGTCCACGTTGTACTTGAACTGTTTCACGAAAGCTTCACCCAAAATCGTTGAACGTGCGAACACTTGCACTATCTAGCCCCATGTACCACCTCAAAGCGGCATCGGTCAGATTGTCTTTGAAGTAGTGAATCAGTAACTGGTTATTATCAGTTTGCGTTGACATTTTCCTAGCATACATGACGAGATGGCTAAGTGGACAAGTATTTCCCTTATACTTTTCAAAGTCAGGGACTTTGAACTTCATCGGGATCTTAACGTTTGACACTAAGAAAAGTTTAGCACCACTCATACCAAACAAATCCTTACCTCTCAGAGTCTTCAATTCCTTTCGCAGCTCAAGGAACTGATCTTTCATCTCGTCCATCTTCTCATAAACATCCGGACCCTGAGACGACTCAGAATGGTAGATGGTGTCCTTAACACGAAGCAGAGTGTGAATAATTAGACGCGGCACAGACGTGACCGGGCTAGATGCGGGCATGGCATAGTTGGACCAAGTTGAGTAGCAGGCACAGTTGAGGTAGCAACCTTTGAGATGACAGTCCTCTGAGGAGGAGGAGTTGCAGGAGTTGGAGAAGGTTGATTCTGAGCAGCTAGGACAAACTCCATCATAGCAGTCAGGAGAGCAATCTCATCTTTCAATTCTCAGTTCTCTTGCTCTAAGTGCTGCATGATTCTGGGTTGATTGGTGCGAGTATTGTATCGGTGAGTCAGCTTGGCTAAAGCACAGAAGAATAACCAATAAGACATGTGGCAGAAGAAACCTGTTTATGCAAAAGATGCATGAAATGCAATGTTTTGTTTATTTTTATTTTCAAGGAACATGCTATCTTATTTGCAAATATATAATAATAACAAATTGATTGACCATAAAAATCACTTTTATTCATAAAATTTGCAAGGATTACATTGAGTACAATTTCAGAAACCAAAATACAAATACAAGAGAAAAGGAAAACTAATCACCCTAAGGATCCCCTAACAACAGTGCCAGATGATCTGGCTGCTGACGCGTACTTCCTTCGGATGCGTTGAATCTCGGACTCAAAAGAAGTCTTTCACATCACACCATAAGACTTTAGTCAAGAGAACTAAGAAAAATACTCATAATTATAACTCAAAAACCAAAGGTAAAAGCATGCAATTTTTTTATTTTAAATTTTAAGCAAAAATAGAGAAAAACTAAAAACAAAACAAAGAAAACAAAACAAATAAATGGTTCCCTCTCCCACACTTAAAACGTACATTGTCCACAATGAAAGAGCATAAATATAAAATAAGAGTGAGAGAAAGGAAAGAACACACCCGAGGGGTCAAGGCGGATAAATGATTGCATAAGCAGTCTCTCCCAAAGAGAACTCTTCTACAGTCTCTTCTTCCAAAGTTGGGTTCTCATGGAGTAGCTTTGTGTAGTGTCCATTGACATTGAAATTTTTATTAGTGCATTTTCCTTGTATTCCATGATCAAAGAAGAATATTTGATAAGTAAAAGTGTTGAATGGGCACGTGAAAGTGATCTCCTTTTTCACAACATCAAGAATCAAAGAATTATGGGGTTGCCTCACTACTTTTGTTTCATCTTTAAGCACGATCCTATGTATATATATGAATGGGCTAATATCACGAGTGTCAGCCATGGTCCATCAAATTCCCTTCTTATGTTTCTGCTTAAGTTGAAGCTTTGATGAATAATATGAATCCTCGGGAAGTGGTTTAGGCTCTAAAGAATGTGGTTGTCCAATGGATGGTATGTTTGAGGCAGCCGGAATGTCAAGAGCTTCAGCTACATAAAAAACTTCATTTACATTGTCACCCTGCAAGGCAACATCAATCTCAGCACAAACAGCACAAAGGTTAGTGTTAGTACAATCATCACATGAGTAAATATCATCAAAACCAGATAAAGTTGGAAAATCAACTGAAAACAAATCAGAATAAGCTTCATCAACAACTTCAGAAAGCAACTTTATTTGAAAAACAGAATGCTCTTCCTCGTCAATCTTCTTATTTTCCAGTACTCTTTTTGGGAAAGGGATTGGTGATATATACTTTTTTTCAACCTCAACAACAATAGAAGGTTCGGGTTTATTTTTAGGTGTTACACTAATAATTTTTTTATTTTTTTCTGGGGCTGGTTTTGTAACTTTTTCGGATCTTTAGGAAATTACACTCACATTAGAGCCTTTTGGATTAACTATTGTTTGGGCATGTAGTTGGTTTGATCCTTGAGCTTGTTGGATGGCATTCATTGAAGTGGCAAGTTGTCCAATTTGTGTTTGCAAAGTCTGAATACTATAATCTGTTCGCTGCTGAAATTGGAGACTGTTTACAATCATTTACTTGACAAGTTCCTCTAGTGAAGGTTCAGAAGGTGAAGAGGTGGTTACTTGTGGAGGGTTATATGGTGGTGGTGGTGGAAGGGGTAACATCAATTATTTCACTAAAGAGGTAAGTTCATCAATTCTGGTTTCTAGAGCCTTGGAAGAAGAAACATGAATCTCATTCACACCTTTTGGTTAGACCATAAAATTTTCCCTTGTTGTGAAGTGTTGAGAGTTAAGTGACATGTTCTCAATCAGGTCTTTGGCAGCAACTGGAGTTTTATCAACAAGTGCTCCACCACTAGCAGCATCAAAAATGTTTCTATCCATTGTGTGGCAGCCTAAAACAATATAGTATGCGAAAAAACACCCGGCGAGGAAGAAATGACAGAAGAGTCGCCACCGTGCGTTATTTATCCCAAAGAAAGGAAAGGAAACGCTCGAAGTAAACCTGGAAAAAGGAAAGGAAAAGACAAAGTCTCGCAACCAAATCTTGGGTTCGGGAGTCGATTATGCGAAGGGAAGGTATTAACACCCCTACGCATCCATAGTACTCTACGGAATCCACTCTTATTGTTCTTGTCTAAAGGGTGTGGGTTTATCTAATGTACTATTTACCAAAAGAGGGGTCAAAAGAAAATGACTCGCACGGATGTTGCATCCACTGCATACTGTCGCATTATGCGAAAAAACCAGCGGGAAAACGAAACAACAGAGCCGCCACCGTGCGTTATTTATCCCAATGAGGGAAAGGAAACGCTCGAAGTAAACCTGGAAAGAACATGGTCTCACGACCAGAGAAAGATGGGATCGGGAGTCGGTTATACGAAGGGAAGGTATTAGCACCCCTACGCATCCGTCGTACTCGACGGGATCCACGCTCGAAAGAATAGAAGAAAAGGTTGCTAAACACTGCTCACAAACTACACACAAGGCTGGAAAGAACACACAGAAAGACAAGAGAAACGGGACTCGGCAGGACATCGCATCCTGGGCCTACGTAGTCTGTCAAGCACAGACATCAGAGTCGACGTAGTTCGGGACAAGGGAAACGTGCTCGCTAGGATGTCGCATCCTATGCATACGTATCTTCTTTGACCGGAGAAGAATCAGAGCACTCGTAGCTCGGCTAACGCACGCCAAACAAAACCACACAGGAAACCGACTGCCAATCGCTGGACTTACGTTAGACTCCACACAAACAGGCAAACATGGAAACCGAAGGCCAATCGCTGGACTTACATCAGACTCCGAACCCACAAACACACACACAGGAAACCGACTGCCAATCGCTGGACTTACGTCAGACTCCAACAAGCAAACAAGACACAGGAAACCAACTGCCAATCGCTGGACTTACGTCAGACTCCAAACACACACAAAGGGGTTGCAAAAGAAAAAGGGCGCCCGGAGAGATCAGCTCATCTCCTGCCTACGTACCTCATCTGGTATGAGGATCAGGACGACGTAGTTCCCCTACGCAGGGAAAGAACATCTAACCTAACGAGAGACTGGGAAATCACAAACTAGAAGGGAGACTAACTCGAGCCTAATAGTTATCATGTAAATCCACCATGGTCCTAGGTTGAGGTTTCTATCTAACTTGCACAGGGAGCAAGATATCCTAAACAGCACAGGCAAACACATACAAGCACAAAAAGCAAGCACACACACTATATGCACACAGATGGGCTCATACAAGGTTAGGTTGTGAAGCACAAGCCAACTGGAATCGGGTGTAGTTAGCTCTTAACCATAACATTGAGAGTTAGGGTGAAGCAGATGAAATGGGAAGTGAGGGTAAGACCTCACAGCTCTTATCCCTGGTCTGCGAGAGCTTCAGACAAATGAAAGTGTGGGAGTTCAGAATGCAGGAACTCTTCTCCACATATGACTGACACAACAAAGATCTTGGGTTATTATCCACAATGCATCAACACATGGTGTGAGCAAAGTGGATGACACACTGAATAGCAAGAGATGGATTGCACATCTCTTTTATCTTCCAATTGCCTCATAAGAGGACTTTTCCTGCTTGGCACAAAATTAAACATTCACAAGCATTGCCTCTTAAGGAGGGCTTCAGACAGGTGCCTGCCCATATAACAGGACAGGTCTTCCATACTACATGAAGTTAGAGAGTTATACCTCAGTGGTTAAGCAACCAACTAAAGCAAAAGCAAGTTCAAAAGAACTCAAAGCAACTTATGTACCTGTGAAAAATCTAAACCAATCAGTTTACAAGTCAAACAATCAGACAGACAACAGTCAACCATACAATCAGACAAATAGTCAAAGCATTAGGCAACAAGGTGCAAGGCACAAGCCAATACGCACAACACAAATGACTTAGCCTCAACCTACAAAACAACATAAGGTTAGCCAATCATCAACCAATTAATCAACTCAAATGAGTGGACCACTTCAACCATGGTAATGTGCTTCTTAACCTGAAATCCACAACCCAAATAGTGAGTCCAAACCACTAGGTCAAAGCCTAGGGTCAAAGGTGAAGAAAAAATTCAACACAGAAGCTAAAATTTAACATGAATCAACTTTAAACACGTCTTGAAATATTCCAAAAGGTCTCACATCAATATCATTAACCAAAAGCATTTCATGATCAATTGAAGTTTAAGGCAATTTTAAAGCTCAAATGTGACCAACCAGAATGAAAAATCTCAATTAAATCAGAAATGGTCCAAGTAATTCCAACAAAATTCATGATCACTCAAAACATCTATAACATGCATCACACAAAAAATCAGGGCAATTGGATATCATTTGGTATGGCAAACACATCATGTAAGTTGAACATCACAAAGGTGTGACACAAATTGTGACACCAAATTAGCACAACCATAAAACAAAAATGACAATTGATAAAAATACCAAATCAACACCAAAATGTCAAGCAATGTGTCTAGTTTCAGCATGCAAAATTTCAGAATCATTGGATCAAAGACCAGCATTTCACAACATGATAACCAAAGCAAGGTCAAACATACATACATGTGCAAACTCCTTAGACAAAATATTTTCCAGGCCAGGCACAACTTGCATTTTGATAATCATAAAAAACTAGATAGAATGAGGAACAAAATGCAAAAAATTGGGATGAATTTGGATGAGTTTTCAATTTTAAATGACTTTTTGAAGTTGAGAAATATTTGAAAAAAAAAGAAATGGAGCAAAGTCATGAACATATGATGGAATGAAGGAAATATAAGGCAATATGGAAATGCCTTCAACCAGAATCGAACCAAGGAAAAACGACTGTGTTTCATCCACAAAACCTAAACTGGCGCGCTATGCATGGATTCAAAAATCCGCAGCAAATATGCATGAACTCGTGGCAAAATTCGCAGGTAACCTCATGCGTTTCCTAAGAAAATTCGTAGGAAAACTGGCAATGTGTATGAACATGATGAAGATCATGAAGAGCTTCATCCAACATTTTTCCAGAAAATGAACACAAGAAATGAAAAATGAACACATCAATCAACTCATCATGCATCATACAACAAGAATCCATGAATCATTCATGCAAAAACATCATTAAACGCATGGATCGAAGGAAATAAAAATCATCATCCAAACTTGAATCACATGTAACTTACTCAAATCAACACCAAATCAATCCAAATTTCCATCAGAATTACCACCATTCCATGATCTACAAGATAGGCATAATGAATTGAAAAATTAAAGAGATCAAAAAAGTAACCTCTTGATGAGCAGATTTGGAAAACGCGTGCCACAAGCTTTATGATGCTTCAAATCTTCTCCAATATACTTCTTGAGATGAATGATGATGAAATGGAAGCTCAACAATGCATGAAACGAGCTCAATCTTCAGTTGCCATGGATGCTTCAACCTTTGCGCCTAGCTCAAACAACCACAATTCCTCTTGAATCTTGATCCAAATATGCTCAACAACACTTCATGATGATGAATGGATCACTGAAAAGTGCTTGTGTTTGAAGGACTTTGCAGAAAAAGTGAGAGAAGAATTTGGAGGTTTTTGTGATTCTAGATCTAGAATTGGTAATTGTGATGAAAACAGTTATGATTAAGCATATATACTCCATGCTAATCATGTTTAAGAAGTGTTTAGGGCAAATATAAATGAGATTAATTACTTTTAAGGTGTAAGTGCAAAAATGCATTTTCTACTTCATGCACCCCCATGTACGTGAACAGTGCATGCTCTTGGTCAAAAATGCCTAAAAATGAGTTTATGCACATGTTGGAATTGGTTTGGTATGCATATGTTCCATAAAAATGAATTTATGAAATTTCTTCCCAAAATCTTCATGAATGTGCCAATGCCATGCAAATGAGATTTCATGCAAAATGATGCCATGCTTGGAAAATACATGTTACAAGGATCAAAGTGCAAAAAGAACCACCCAAATTGGAGTTTTGGTTTGAAAGTTATGCTCATTTGAACTTTAAACCACACTTTGCCATGATTGGACCATATCTCCTTAACCACATATGAGAAATCCATGATCTTGGACGTTTTGAAAATGGGAGAGAAAGATCTTCAACTTTCATGTTGGACAAAATTTAATTTGAAGCTTTCTTAATGATGTAATATTGAGTTGAAGTTGGTCGAAAACCTTTCCATTTTTGGAAAATTCAAATTACAGGTCACCTGCTATTTTTGGAAAGTCTTGATCTGACTTCAAATTCTTCAATGTTGATGTTTGAAATGTCAAATGAGACTTGTTTGAACATGAATGAGGCATCTCTAACCATTTCCCACCTCCAAATCCACAGTTAACTTGACAGTTGACTTCTGTTGACTTTTGTGGGCCTCAGATAATTAGCACATGGACTGATGAGCTCTGAGCCTTCAATACTTGGCCAAATCATTTCAAAATGATCCTTGGGTCACATGAACTCATTGTACCAACCCTAGGGCTTTGATCTCATGGAAAATGCTCTTGTTGCCTTGCACAGTTGAATCTCCTGACTAATCTTGACTGATGATATACAATGGACTGTGCAATGACAATGCAATGTTAATGTGATGTTAATGACCTAAAAATGAAATGTATATACAAATGGGAGGTGCAAATTTGAGGTGCTATAGCTTCCCCTATTCAATCAACTGGGAACCTGAACGGATGAAAGCGAAGGCTGTCAGACCTTCAGGGTAAACAGGGATTGAATACTAAAGAACCGTAGAAATTTGCACTCTGCGAGGATCCTAGAAGAGAATATTTGCAACAGTAACCATACAAGACGTTTACCGACGACTTTACTGGGGATTTTGATTTTTATCAATGAAAAGATACAGCCAAACGTCAACGGGCGACTAGGTAAAACTCGACGTTTATCGACACCAACGGAGAGGTGAACAGACATCAACGGATGACCTGGGAAGACTCGACCAGACGTCAACGGACGCAAGGGAGAAGCTCGACGTTTATCGACACCAACAGAGAGGTGACCAGACATCAACGGATGACTTGGGAAGACTCGACCAGACGTCAACGGACGACCAGGAGAAGCTCGACGTTTATCGACACCAACAGAGAGGTGACCAGACATCAACGGATGACCTGGGAAGACTCGACCAGACGTCAACGGACGAACGGGAGAAGATCGACGTGTATCGACACCAACGGAGAGGTGACCAGACATCACCGGATGAACTGGGAAAAAGATACAACCAAACGTCAACGGACGAATGGGAAAAACTCAACGTTTATCGAAACCAACGGAGAGGTGACCAGACATCAACGGATGAATGGGAAGACTCGACCAGACATCAACGGATGCAAGGGAGTAACTCGACGTTTATCGACACTAACGGAGAGGTGACCAGACATCAACGGATGAACTGGAAAGAGATACAACCAAACGTCAACGGACGAATGGGAAAAACTCAACGTTTATCGAAACCAACGGAGAGGTGACCAGACATCAACGGATGAACTGGGAAAGAGATACAACCAAACGTCAACGGACGAATGGGAAAAACTCAACATTTATCGACACCAACAGAGAGGTGGCTCACTGTGGATCAAGGTCACGACAGGGAGCAGACAGAAAGGAACACCAAGGATACCGGGTTGTAGGCATGAAACAGGTGGCCGACCAAAGCGTGAATTGGTTTGTGTTCCAAAACACTTCATCATCCTGAAGAGGGCTAGAAAAGAAATCTTGTTAGAGGATGGACATTCGATTCCACAAGGAATACGAATCTTACTCAGTTGGGGAAACAAACAAAGGGTTCAACCAAAGAGTGCATGAGATCTATTATTTATAGCCGTCAAAACGTAGATAATATACTCGCATGGAAGATTATCCATAACCGGGTTGTAGGTTGTTAAATGGATAAATCGACCGAAAACGTGAATTGGTGTGTGTTCCAAAACACTCAACATCCTGGAGAGACGAAAGCAAACTTGTTAAAGGATGGACATTCGATTCCACAAGGAATACGAATCTTACTCGACTGGGAAGGAAAAAACTTCGACCAAGGAGCGCATGAGATATATTATCTATAGCCGTCAAAACGTAGATAATATACTCGCATGGAAGATCATCCATAACCGGGTTGTAGGTTGTTAAATGGATAAATCGACCGAAATCGTGAATCGGTGTGTGTTCCAAAACACTCATCATCCTGAAGAGAGCGAAACCAAACTTGTTAAAGGATGGATATTCGATTCCACAAGGAATACGAATCTTACTCAACTGGGAAGGACAAAACTTCGGCCAAGGAGCACATGAGATATATTATCTATAGCCGTCAAAACGTAGATAATACACTTGCATGGAAGATTATCCATAACCGGGTTGTAGGTTGTTAAATGGATAAATCGACCGAAATCGTGAATTGGTGTGTGTTCCAAAAGACTCATCATCCTGAAGAGAGCGAAAGCAAACTTGTTAAAGGATGGATATTCGATTCCACAAGGAATACGAATCTTACTCAACGAGGAAGGACGAGACCTCGACTAAAGAGCGCATGAGATATATCATCTATAGCCGTCAAAACATAGATAATACACTCGCATGGAAGATTATCCATAACCGGGTTGTAGGTTGTTAAATGGATAAATCAACCGAAAAGAAAGGCACCGGGATACCAGACTAGGTATGTAAAGATGACCAATCAAAATGGGAAACCACAAACATTACCAGCAAACGGTGAATGAAAAGGACCTGCTAAGGATAAATTGCTTACTCGGAGCAAATGTCCAAAAGGAAGGGGAAGACCCGCTGGGAATAAGATTGCTTAATCAAAGCAAATATCCAAAAGGGAAAAGTAATATCAATACCAAAAACTGGATAATGATAACCATAAAGAGGGGATTACATCTACCGGTTCGTAGGAAGAAAACCACAGAAAAGTAACCGTCATCGACTAGGATGAGCACAAGGGTTGACTCCACAAAGGGGAGAACATGGAGTTTACATCTACCGGTTAGTAAGTAGAAGCCAACAAACAATCCGCTGAGGGACAGAGTGAGAAAAAAGGATTTACAACTACCGGGTAGTAGGTAGAAGACCGTAAAATCCGCCAACAACCAGAATGAACCACAAAGGTTATCTCTGCTAGGGGATGAAAGTGGGATTTATAACCACCGGTTAGTAGGTAGAAGACCACAAAGATAGGACTTACAACTACCGGTTCGTAGGTAGAAGCCACAAATTCCGCTGAGGATAAGATGAATGAGTGCCGGTTAGTGAGCAACTATTCATTTACACCATAGGGAAGCACAAGAGACAGCCACAAGGAAGCCAGTTTAGGATCGATCCAAAAAGGCATACTGAATCAAGACTCATCCTAATGAGGAAAGAACTCAATAGGGAAAACCCATCCCGTTATGTACGCAGGGAAGGAACGGAAACAACCGCCATCCACGAGGATATAACTCAGTGGGGAGCGCAGAAGGAAATGACAGACACTTTCTGCTTAAGGGCTGACTCTATTTTGAGAGATTAAACACCCGACATCTGCTAGGGGAGATCTACTAGAGAGATCTGTATCACCATTAGCAGGAGACAACCAACAACAGATACATGGCAAAAGATGCAACATGAGTATCTGAATGTTATGATTATGCATGTATGCATTATGCATGAGGAATGTATGATGAATGCTGACAAACAGACATGCATAACACACATAGGCCCAGGAATCAACCATCCGGTGCTACTCTTCCAGAGGGAAGGCCAAAATCACCAAAGAGCAAAGAAAACCTGCTGGAGACTGGGACATCAAGGAACAACGTCATCCTGCAGGGGAGGAAGGCCACAAGAGGCTTCCGGAGGGATCATCAGTCACAACCAGAAAAAAGAGTTCAATATACAGGCAGACACCGCCACAACAACAACTCATGCTGGAGTCAGAGATACCAAGAAGCAACCATCTGATGAAGACAGATAGGCATTGATAAAACTCATCATGCCAACAACTCCGCTGAGGAATCTATCCGAGGGAATGCCGGATTACTGGGATGTCAATCCACGAAATACCGAATCTTCCAAAGAAAACCACCCATGTCGGGGAGAGGAGAAGACTACTCTGCTGGAGAGACGAAAGTTGAAGTCTTCAGTAAACACTCTGCTTGGGAACTGGCCCATAAAAGTGTTCCAACAGCAAACTTGCTGGGGATGCCCCACAATAGGGCTCAAACAGCACTCTACTGGGGATGCACCACAATAGGGCTAACAGGGACTTGGAGGAAGAATGCTGCACTGCCGGGGACATGAAGATGAACAACTTCAACCAACACTGCACTGAGCAACCTCGCTGAGGAGAAACCATAAGAGGTTCTACAGGAAAAAGATACAGTTATGCTCGAGATACGAACAAATGCCTTACCTGTTGGTAATCATACCACCCTTGGGAGAGCACTGCGGATCTCCTAAGTATCCTTCCATCGTTGTGAATGTTCACTTTGTTTAAGAACAATTTGTGAAAAATTTGTTTATTTTGAAAACAATGATACTTTATAAATTAAAACATGCAAAACATTTGTTGAGTTGAAACAAATAAGAGTGCAAATAATTGGATAAAAGGTCAAATTGATGTGATGGAATGGTAGTCTGCAAATGGCAAGACTCCATAGATCTGTACAAGTTTGAAATCGGTGATATATATTGGAAGAGGGCTACATTGAACATAATGACCTTTTCTCTACCAATTCCAAATTTCGATGTATTCGAAGCTTCAGTCGACGACGAATCGAGAATTCCTGGCGGATGACAGATGTAGAACACGGTCTTGTCAGGATGCAGTTACTTGCCAAATCCCTAATTTTTGCCTAGATTGCCCCAGTGTGAGGTACTCAATCTAGCGGGATGCAAATTCTCTTTTTTTAATGTCTCTAACTTTTGTCTGGATTGCCCTTTCGGGTTTTCAATCCACCGAGACGCTCCTTTTTATCCTAAGTCTCCCTTTGGGGTGTTCGACTTAGCGAGTTGTTCTGCTTTTTTATTTTAGGCGAAGTATTTCTTGACTGCATCTGAATTCACAGGACGAGTGAACTTCTCCATCCATTGTTGTAAGAGTCAAAGCACCGCCTGAAAAGGCTCTCTTGACAACATATGTACATTCATAGCTTGGGGTTCACTTGCCCCTGGAATCGGGCGCGAAAGACAAGACTTTCTTGAGCACAAGGTCACCTTCTCGGAACACACGAGGCTTGACCTTCTTGTCGAATGCTTTCTTCACTCTCTGCTGATATAACTGACCATGACACATGGCGGTTAATCTCTTCTTTTCAATCGGATTCACTTGGTCGTAACGACTCTGAATCCATTCAGCACCAGCCAACTTGGGACTTGAGGGTGCTATTTTTCTTTTGTTTCTTTCTTTCTTTTTTTTCTATTGATTTCTTTTGATTTCTTTGATTTCTTTGATTTTGCACCCTCCTCTTTCTTTATTCCTTTTTTTTTTTACATTTGATTACATTTGTAATGCCCCAGTTGGACTGTTTTGCTGATTCTCGAGATGCAGCTGAGTGATCTTCTTTTCTTGCTCAAGAAGTCGGGAAATCTCGTCGGGAACCCTTTCAACATCATCTTCTTCCGCTTCGAATACAGGGAATTCAAAGTTGGGAGATGGCGTTGGATCATCATGTTCAATGGGTTTAAGAATCAACCTGCAAAATGATTTGATATGAAAAGCTTTTTGGAAATCAAACAAGACAATCGTTATGCAGATGAAAAGATTGCTTTTATTCTTTTTTTTAGGGTTTTTTGTGATCACCAATTTCATGCAAAAAGCGAAAAGGGAAAACAATGGGAAAAGCAAATGTTTTAACATGCTTTTATTTGAATGAAAATATCATTGCACAAATTTTACCAACAATGTCATCACTTTTCCTTTTGGCATGGGAGAAGGGTTTTTAAACAAAGTGATTATTACTCTGACTTATGAACAACTGTAGGAAAACCCACAGCGACCCAATCGTGATAGATCCCACCAGGGATGACAAATGTCAGTATCCTTTGCATCAGCAGCTTCCGCCTTTTGAACAACCCTTTTCGTTGAAGACCTCAGAAGAAAAGTCGACGCCAGCCCGGGGCTTGTTATCTTCAAGCTTGATTAACCCTGGGACCTAAGTCCTCGAAGCTCAGAATACCTGATCTCATAAGGTCCTGCACCTTATTCTTCAACTGAAAGCAGCTTTCCACATCATGACCAGGAGCACCCGGATGATACACACAATGCTGATCAGGCTTATACCACCACCGAGGGTTAACGGGTATAGCCGGTGGGTCTCTGGGAGTAATCAAGTTTCGCTCTATCAAAGAGGGATACAGCTCTGTGTATGACATAGGGATCGAATCAAAAATGATCTTCTTCCTCTCATTACTTGTACTGGCTTGATTACCATTGTGAGGCTGGTAAGCCTGTTGCTGAGGACAATGTTGTTGATGTTGATATGGCTGAGTTGGCCTCCTCTGCTATTGTTGAGTAGCTGGAATAGTCACAGCAGCAACCTGACGATATTGTCCTCTGTTTGCACTCCTCCGACGGTGCACAACATTTGTTTCACCCTCTCCCCTTCTGGGTGCCCCAGAGGATAGTTTCCTAGAACTCGAAGAACTTGAAGAGCCAGGATCTTGTATCTTTCCTGATTTTATAAGACTCTCAGTCCTCTCCCCACAGACAACAACATTGGAAAAGCTACTGAACGGGCAACTCCCCATGCGGTCCATGAACACACCCTACAAGGTCCCGATGAACATATCAATCAACTCTCTCTCCAACATCAGAAGTTGTACTCTTGCGGCTAACTCACGCCACCTCTGGGCGTACTCTTTGAAGCTCTCACCGGTCTTCTGACACAAGCTCTGCAGTTGAGTTCGGCTCGGAGCCATATCCATGTTGTGCTTGTATTGCCTCAAAAAGGCTTCACCCAGATCTTTCCAGCTTCTGACTGATTCTTTCTTCAGATCCATGTACCAGTCCAAAGACGCTCCAGACAAACTGTCTTGGAAAAAGTACATCCACATCTTCTCATCGTTAGTGTATGCTGAGATTTTCCTGTAATAAGCCTGTACACTAGTGTGAGGACAGGAAGTGCCATTATATTTGTCAAAGGACGGCGCTTTGAATTTGTAGGGGATCCTCAGCCCATCAACCAAACCCATATCAGTTACATCGAAGCCCAAAGAGTTCTGACACTCCATGGCACGGATTTTCTCAGCTAGTGCGTCCACTTTCCTATCCCTCTCTTCAGTCCTTACAACCTCATCATCATCGCTGAGCAGTGTGAACATATCCTCCTGCCGGTCAACCAACGGAGCAAGATGACGAACGGGAGCCCGGGTAGCTCTAGCATTAACAGTCTCTGCAGCAAGAGGCTGTCCATTAATCTGAATACCCCTCAAATCATCACCCACGGCGTAGTCATTGGCGGGAGCAACAACAACAACATTTTCATTTCCGAGAACACTTACCGGTGAAGCACGACTAGGAGGTGGGAGTACTGCTTCTTGTCTCTGAGCTAAGGCACGCATCTCCTCTTGCCCTTGAACAACTCCTTGCATCATGCTCATGAATTGGGCCATGTTTGCCCTTCTCTCGGCCAACTCAGCCTGAACTTGATCCATACTCCTCTGTTGACTCAGTCTGGTTGCGTAGCGGTGCGGACGTTGATCAGCAGTCCTGCCTTAGACAGGAGCCATAGTGAGAAGTCTTGTCCCCAAACATGTCTGTAATGCAAGGATGATATGTGCATGATATGCGTATGATGCGGATGTTATTTTATCATGAATGATCCTGAAAAGGATATGCGTATGCGAGTTAACTTTTTTCTTTATGCATTATTTTTTCATGCATTACTTTTTTTTGAAAATAAACATACTATGATGCAGATGATGCAACTATGACTGGTTGGCTGTGTATCACGCGGCACAGGATCAAAGCTTTGGCCTAAATTCGGAACCGCAAAATCATCCGAGACCCAAAAATCATCTGAGACCCCTACTTCTGAACCAAGTCACCAACAGGACCCAAGAGTCACCAACAAGTCACCAACGGTACCTGTAATAATGATCATTCCCGCCCCACTCACGGGTGTCATCTAGGCCAGGGTAAGGTCGAGAGAAACGCAGGATAAACAACCCTTTCATAGAATATCATCATGTACACCCCAGATGTATGTACCGATAATACCCCACCAGGATCTGAACTGCTCGTAATATCAAGTTCCGCTAAGTGGCGCAATACCACCCGCTTCCTAAGAATCACTCTATTCCTAGGTGTCCTAGAGTTCACTCATAGCCTGGGTATTGGGCCTTTTACCTCATGTAACTCTCACCCCACAGAGAAACAGACAACCAACCAGCACAGATGAAAGATGATGAATGCAAACATAAATGCAAACAATAAATAAATGAATGCAATAAATGAAACAGCAAAAGCAACCAAACCCTATCCTAGAGAGCGCTAGGACTGACTCGCTTAGGGAAGATGGACCAGCAAGAGGTCAACTTCTCTGAATCCCCAGCAGAGTCGCCAGCTGTCGCATTATGCGAAAAAACCGGCGGGAAAACGAAACAACAGAGCCACCACCGTGCGTTATTTATCCCAAAGAGGGAAAGGAAACGCTCGAAGTAAACCTGGAAAGAACATGGTCTCGCGACCAGAGAAAGATGGGATCGGGAGTCGGTTATGCGAAGGGAAGGTATTAGCACCCCTACGCATCCGTCGTACTCGACGGGATCCACGCTCGAAAGAATAGAAGAAAAGGTTGCTAAACACTGCTCACAAACTACACACAAGGCTGGAAAGAACACACAGAAAGACAAGAGAAACGGGACTCGGCAGGACATCGCATCCTGGGCCTACGTAGTTTGTCAAGCACAGACATCAGAGTCGACGTAGTTCGGGACAAGGGAAACGTGCTCGCTAGGATGTCGCATCCAATGCATACGTATCTTCTCTGACCGGAGAAGAATCAGAGCACTCATAGCTCGGCTAACGCACGCCAAACAAAACCACACAGGAAACCGACTGCCAATCGCTGGACTTACGTCAGACTCCACACAAACAGGCAAACATGGAAACCGAAGGCCAATTGCTGGACTTACATCAGACTCCGAACCAACAAACACACACACAGGAAACCGACTGCCAATCGCTGGACTTACGTCAGACTCCAACAAGCAAACAAGACACAGGAAACCAACTGCCAATCGCTGGACTTACGTCAGACTCCAACAAGCAAACAAGACACAGGAAACCAACTGCCAATCGCTGGACTTACGTCAGACTCCAAACACACACAAAGGGGTTGCAAAAGAAAAAGGGCGCCCGGAGAGATCAGCTCATCTCCTTCCTACGTACCTCATTTGGTATGAGGATCAGGGCGACGTAGTTCCCCTACGCAGGGAAAGAACTTCTAACCTAACCAGAGACTGGGAAATGACAAACTAGAAGGGAGATTAACTCGAGCCTAATAGTTATCATGTAAATCCACCATGGTCCTAGGTTGAGGTTTCTATCTAACTTGCACAGGGAGCAACCTATCCTAAACAGCACAGGAAAACACATACAAGCACAAAAAGCAAGCACACACACTATATGCACACAGATGGGCTCATACAAGGTTAGGCTGTGAAGCACAAGCCAACTGGAATCGGGTGTAGCTAGCTCTTAACCCTAACATTGAGAGTTAGGGTGAAGCAGATGAAATGGGAAGTGAGGGTAATACCTCACAGCTCTTATCCCTGGCCTGGGAGAGCTTCAGACAAATGAAAGTGTGGGAGTTCAGAATGCAGGAACTCTTCTCCACATATGACTGACACAACAAAGATCTTGGGCTATTATCCACAATGCATCAACACAATGGTGTGAGCAGGGTGAATGACACAACTGAATAGCAGGAGATGGACTACACATCTCTTTTATCTGCCAATTGCCTCATAAGAGGACTTTTCCTGCTTGGCACAAAATTAAACATTCACAAGCATTGCCTCTTAAGGAGGGCTTCAGACAGGTGCCTGCCCATATAACAGGACAGGTCTTCCAGACTTCATGAAGTCAGAGAGTTATACCTCAGTGGTTAAGCAACCAAGCAAAGCAAAAGCAAGTCCAAAAGAACTCAAAGCAACTTATGTACCTGTGAAAAATCTAAACCAATCAGTTTACAAGTCAAACAATCAGACAGACAACAGTCAACCATACAATCTGACAAATAGTCAAAGCATTAGGCAACAAGGTGCAAGGCACAAGCCAATAGGCACAACACAAATGACTTGGCCTCAACCTACAAAACAACATAAGGTTAGCCAATCATCAACCAATTAATCAACTCAAACGAGTGGACCACTTCAACCATGGTAATGTGCTTCTTAACCTGAAATCCACAACCCAAACAGTGAGTCCAAACCACTAGGTCAAAGCCTAGGGTCAAAGGTGAAGAAAAAATTCAAAACAGAAGCTGAAATTTAACATGAATCAACTTCAAACACATCTTGAAACATTCCAAAAGGTATCACATCAATATCATTAACCAAAAGCATTTCATGATCAATTGAAGTTCAAGGCAATTTTAAAGCTCAAATGTGACCAACCAGAATGAAAAATCTCAATTAAATTAGAAATGATCCAAATAATTCCAACAAAATTCATGAGCACTCAAAACATCTATAACATGCATCACACAAAAAATCAGGGCAATTGGATATCATTTGGTATAGAAAACACATCATGTAAGTTGAACATCACAAAGGTGTGACACAAATTGTCACACCAACTTAACACAACCATAAAACAAAAATGACAATTGATAAAAATACCAAATCAACACCAAAATGTCAAGCAATGTGTCTAGTTTCAGCATGCAAAATTTCAGAATCATTGGATCAAAGACCAGCATTTCACAACATGATAACCAAAGCAAGGTCAAACATACATACATGTGCAAACTCCTTAGACAAAATATTTTCCAGGCCAGGCACAACTTGCATTTTGATAATCATAAAAAACTAGATAGAATGAGGAACAAAATGCAAAAAATTGGGATGAATTTGGATGAGTTTTCAATTTTAAATGACTTTTTGAAGTTGAGAAATATTTGAAAAAAAAAGAAATTGAGCAAAGGCATGAACATGTGATGGAATGAAGGAAATATAAGGCAATATGGAAATGCCTTCAACCAGAATCGAACCAAGGCAATATTTGAATTACAAACGCGCGCTACAGTCAAAACGACTGTGTTTCATCCACAAACCCTAAATTGGCGCGCTATGCATGGATTCAAAAATCCACAGCAAATATGCATGAACTCGTGGCAAATTTCGCAGGTAACCTCATGCGTTTCCTAAGAAAATTCGCAGGAAAACTGGCAATGTGTATGAACATGATGAAGATCATGAAGATCTTCATCCAACATTTTTCCAGAAAAATCAAATGCTCCAGAAATGAAAAATGAACACATCAATCAACTCATCATGCATCATACAACAAGAATCCATGAATCATTCATGCAAAAACATCATTAAACGCATGGATCGAAGGAAATAAAAATCATCATCCAAACTTGAATCACATGTAACTTACTCAAATCAACACCAAATCAATCCAAATTTCTATCAGAATTACCACCATTCCATGATCTACAAGATAGGCATAATGAATTGCAAAATTAAAGAGATAAAAAAAGTAACCTCTTGATGAGCAGATTTGGAAAACGCGTGCCACAAGCTTTATGATGCTTCAAATCTTCTCCAATATACTTCTTGAGATGAATGATGATGAAATGGAAGCTCAACAATGCATGAAACGAGCTCAATCTTCAGTTGCCATGGATGCTTCAACCTTTGCGCCTAGCTCAAACAACCACAATTCTTCTTGAATCTTGATCCAAATATGCTCAACAACACTTCATGATGATGAATGGATCACTGAAAAGTGCTTGTGTTTGAAGGACTTTGCAGAAAAAGTGAGAGAAGAATTTGGAGGTTTTTGTGATTCTAGATCTAGAATTGGTAATTGTGATGAAAACAGTTATGATTAAGCATATATACTCCATGCTAATCATGTTTAAGAAGTGTTTAGGGCAAATATAAATGAGATTAATTACTTTTAAGGTGTAAGTGCAAAAATGCATTTTCTACTTCATGCACCCCCATGTACGTGAACAGTGCATGCTCTTGGTCAAAAATGCCTAAAAATGAGTTTATGCACATGTTGGAATTGGTTTGGTATGCATATGTTCCACAAAAATGAATTTATGAAATTTCTTCCCAAAATCTTCATGAATGTGCCAATGCCATGCAAATTATATTTCGTGCCAAATGATGCCATGCTTGGAAAATACATGTTACAAGGATCAAAGTGCAAAAAGAACCACCCAAATTGGAGTTTTGGTTTGAAAGTTATGCTCATTTGAACTTTAAACCACACTTTGCCATGATTGGACCATATCTCCTCAACCACACATGAGAAATCCATGATCTTGGACTTTTTGGAAATGGGAGGGAACGAAATTCAACTTTAATGTTGGACAAAATTTCATTTGAAGCTTTCTTGATGATGTAATATTGAGTTAAAGTTGGTCTAAAACCTTTCCATTTTTGGAAAATTCAAATTACAGGTCACCTGCTATTTTTGGAAAGTCTTGATCTGACTTCAAATTCTTCAATGTTGATGTTTGAAATGTCAAATGAGACTTGTTTGAACATGAATGAGGCATCTCTAACCATTTCCCACCTCCAAATCCACAGTTAACTTGACAGTTGACTTTTGTTGACTTTTGTGGGCCTCAGATGATTAGCACATGGACTGATGAGCTCTGAGCCTTCAATACTTGGCCAAATCATTTCAAAATGATACTTGGGTCACATGAACTCATTGTACCAACCCTAGGGCTTTGATCTCATGGAAAATTCTCTTGTTGCCTTGCACAGTTGAATCTCCTGACTAGTCTTGACTGATGATATGCAATGGACTGTGCAATGACAATGCAATGTTAATGTGATGTTAATGACCTAAAAATGAAATGTATATACAAATGGGAGGTGCAAATTTGAGGTGCTACAGCTGCCCCTATTCAATCAACTGGGAACCTGAACGGATGAAAGCAACGACTGTCAGACCTTTAGGGTAAACAGGGATTGAATACTAAAGAACCGTAGAAATTTGCACTCTACGAGGATCCCAGAAGAGAATATTTGCAACAGTAACCAGACAAGACGTTTACCGACGAATCTACTGGGGATTTTGATTTTTATCAATGAAAAGATACAGCCAAACGTCAAGGGACGACTAGGAAAAACTCGACGTTTATCGACACCAACGGAGAGGTGACCAGACATCAACGGATGACCTGGGAAAACTCGACCAGACGTCAACGAACGCAAGGGAGAAGCTCGACGTTTATCGAAACCAACGGAGAGGTGACCAGACATCAACGGGTGACCTCGGAAGACTCGACCAGACGTCAACGGACGACCAGAAGAAGCTCGACGTTTATCGACACCAATGGAGAGGTGACCAGACATCAACGGATGACCTGGGAAGACTCGACCAGACGTCAACGGACGACCGGGAGAAGCTCGACGTTTATCGACACCAACGGAGAGGTGACCAGACATCAACAGATGACCTAGGAAGACTCGACCAGACGTTAACGGACGAACGGGAGAAGCTCGACGTGTATCGACACCAACGGAGAGGTGACCAGACATCAACGGATGAACTGGGAAAAAGATACAACCAAACGTCAATGGACGAATGGGAAAAACTCAACGTTTATCGAAACCAACGGAGAGGTGACCAGACATCAACGGATGAATGGGAAGACTCGACCAGACATCAACGGATGCAAGGGAGTAACTCGACGTTTATAGACACCAACGAAGAGGTGACCAGACATCAACGGATGAACTGGAAAGAGATACAACCAAACGTCAACGGACCAATGGGAAAAACTCAACGTTTATCGAAACCAACGGAGAGGTGACCAGACATCAACGGATGAACTGGGAAAGAGATACAACCAAACGTCAACGGACGAATGGGAAAAACTCAACGGTTATCGACACCAACGGAGAGGTGGCTCACTGTGGATCAAGGTCACGACAGGGAGCAGACAGGAAGGAACACCAAGGATATCGGGTTGTAGGCATGAAACAGGTGGCCGACCAAAGCGTGAATTGGTTTGTGTTCCAAAAGACTTCATCATCCTGAAGAGGGCTAGAAAAGCAATCTTGTTAGAGGATGGACATTCGATTCCACAAGGAATACGAATCTTACTCAGTTGGGGAAACAAACAAAGGGTTCAACCAAAGAGTGCATGAGATCTATTATCTATAGCCGTCAAAACATAGATAATATACTCGCATGGAAGATTATCCATAACCGGGTTGTAGGTTGTTAAATGGATAAATCGACCGAAAACGTGAATTGGTGTGTGTTCCAAAACACTCAACATCCTGAAGAGAGTGAAAGCAAACTTGTTAAAGGATGGACATTCGATTCCACAAGGAATACGAATCTTACTCGACTGGGAAGGAAAAAACTTCGACCAAGGAGCGCATGAGATATATTATCTATATCCGTCAAAACGTAGATAATATACTCGCATGGAAGATCATCCATAACCGGGTTGTAGGTTGTTAAATGGATAAATCGACCGAAATCGTGAATTGGTGTGTGTTCCAAAACACTCATCATCCTGAAGAGAGCGAAAGCAAACTTGTTAAAGGATGGATATTCGATTCCACAAGGAATACGAATCTTACTCAACAGAGAAGGACAAAACTTCGACCAAGGAGCGCATGAGATATATTACCTATAGCCGTCAAAACGTAGATAATACACTTGCATGGAAGATTATCCATAACCGGGTTGTAGGTTGTTAAATGGATAAATCGACTGAAATCGTGAATTGGTGTGTGTTCCAAAACACTCATCATCCTGAAGAGAGCAAAAGAAAACTTGTTAAAGGATGGATATTCGATTCCACAAGGAATACGAATCTTACTCAACGAGGAAGGACGAGACCTCGACTAAAGAGCGCATGAGATATATCATCTATAGCCGTCAAAACATAGATAATACACTCGCATGGAAGATTATCCATAACCGGGTTGTAGGTTGTTAAATGGATAAATCAACAGAAAAGAAAGGCACCGGGATACCAGACTAGGTATGTAAAGATGACCAATCAAAATGGGAAACCACAAACATTACCAGCAAACGGTGAATGAAAGAGGACCTGCTGAGGATAAAATTGCTTACTCGGAGCAAATGTCCAAAAGGAAGGGGAAGACCCGTTGGGGATAAGATTTCTTAATCAAAGCAAATATCCAAAAGGGAAAAGGAATATCAATACCAAAAACTGGATAATGATAACCACAAAGATGGGATTACATCTACCGGTTCGTAGGCAGAAAACCACAGAAAAGTAACCGTCATCGACTAGGATGAGCACAAGAGTTGACTCCACAAAGGGGAGAACATGGAGTTTACATCTACTAGTTAGTAAGTAGAAGCCAACAAACAATCCGCTGAGGGACAGAGTGAGAAAAAAGGATTTACAACTACCGGGTAGTAGGTAGAAGACCGTAAAATCCGCCAACAACCAGAATGAACCACAAAGGTTATCTCTGCTAGGGGATGAAAGTGGGATTTATAACCACCGGTTAGTAGGTAGAAGACCACAAAGATAGGACTTACAACTACCGGTTCGTAGGTAGAAGCCACAAATTCCGCTGAGGATAAGATGAATGAGTGCCGGTTAGTGAGCAACTATTCATTTACACCATAGGGAAGCACAAGAGACAGCCACAAGGAAGCCAGTTTAGGATCGATCCAAAAAGGCATACTGAATCAAGACTCATCCTAATGAGGAAAGAACTCAATAGGGAAAAGCCATCCCGTTATGTGTGCAGGGAAGGAACGGAAACAACCGTCATCCACGAGGATATAACTCAGTGGGGAGCGCAGAAGGAAATGACAGACACTTTCTGCTTAAGGGCTGACTCTATTTTGAGAGATTAAACACCCGACATCTGCTAGGGGAGATCTACTGGAGAGATCTGTATCACCATTAGCAGGAGACAACCAACAAAAGATACATGGCAAAAGATGCAACATGAGTATCTGAATGTTATGATTATGCATGTATGCATTATGCATGAGGAATGTATGATGAATACTGACAAACAGACATGCTTAACACACATAGGCCCAGGAATCAACCATCCGGTGCTACTCTTCCAGAGGGAAGGCCAAAATCACCAAAGAGCAAAGAAAACCTGCTGGAGACTGGGACATCAAGGAACAACGTCATCCTGCAGGGGAGGAAGGCCACAAGAGGCTTCTGGAGGGATCATCAGTCACAACCGGAAAAAAGAGTTCAATATACAGGCAGACACCGCCACAACAACAACTCATGCTGGAGTCAAAGATACCAAGAAGCAACCATCTGATGAAGACAGATAGGCATTGATAAAGCTCATCATGCCAACAACTCCGTTGAGGAATCTATCCGAGGGAATGCCGGATTACTGGGATGTCAATCCACGAAATACCGAATCTTCCAAAGAAAACCACCCATGTCGGGGAGAGGAGAAGACTACTCTGCTGGAGAGACGAAAGTTGAAGTCTTCAGTAAACACTCTGCTTGGGAACTGGCCCATAAAAGTGTTCCAACAGCAAACTTGCTGGGGATGCCCCACAATAGGGCTCAAACAACACTCTACTGGGGATGCACCACAATAGGGCTAACAGGGACTTGGAAGAAGAATGCTGCACTGCCGGGGACATGAAGATGAATAACTTCAACCAACATTGCACTGAGCAACCTCGCTGAGGAGAAACCATAAGAGGTTCTACAGGAAAAAGATACAGTTATGCTCGAGATACGAACAAATGCCTTACCTGTTGGTAATCATACCACCCTTGGGAGAGCACTGCGGATCTCCTAAGTATCCTTCCATCATTTTGAATGTTCACTTTGTTTAAGAACAATTTGTGAAAAATTTGTTTATGTTGAAAACAATGATACTTTATCAATTAAAACATGCAAAACATTTGTTGAGTTGAAACAAATAAGAGTGCAAATAATTGGATAGAAGCTCAAATTGATGTGATGGAATGGTAGTCTGCAAATGGCAAGACTCCATAGATCTGTACAAGTTTGAAATCAGTGATATATATTGGAAGAGGGCTACATTGAACATAATGACCTTTTCTCTACCAATTCCGAATTTCGATGTATTCGAAGCTTCAGTCGACGACGAATCAAGAATTCCTGGCGGATGACAGATGTAGAACATGGTCTTGTCAGGATGCAGTTACTTGCCAAATCCCTAATTTTTGCCTAGATTGCCCCAGTGTGAGGTACTCAATCTAGCGGGATGCAAATTCTCTTTTTTCAATGTATCTAACTTTTGCCTGGATTGCCCTTTCGGGTTTTCAATCCACCGAGACGCTCCTTTTTGCCTAAGTCGCCCTTTGGGGTGTTCGACTTAGCGAGTTGTTTTGCTTTTTTGTTTTAGGCGAAGTATTTCTTGACTGCATCTGAATTCACAGGACGAGTGAACTTCTCCATCCATTGTTGTAAGTTTCAAAGCACCGCCTGAAAAGGCTCTCTTGACAACATATGGACATTCATAGCTTGGGGTTCACTTGCCCCTGGAATCGGGCGCGAAAGACAAGACTTTCTTGAGCACAAGGTCACCTTCTCGGAACACACGAGGCTTGACCTTCTTGTCGAATGCTTTCTTCACTCTCTGCTGATATAACTGACCATGACACATGGCGGTTAATCTCTTCTTTTCAATCGGATTCACTTGGTCGTAACGACTCTGAATCCATTCAGCACCAGCCAACTTGGGACTTGAGGGTGCTATTTTTCTTTTGTTTCTTTCTTTCTTTTTTTTCTATTGATTTCTTTTGATATCTTTGATTTCTTTGATTTTTCACCCTCCTCTTTCTTTTTTCCTTTTTTTTTTACATTTGATTACATTTGTAATGCCCCAGTTGGACTGTTTTGCTGATTCTCGAGATGCAGCTGAGTGATCTTCTTTTCTTGCTCAAGAAGTCGGGAAATCTCGTTGAGAATCCCTTCAACATCATCTTCTTCCGCTTCGAATACAGGGAATTCAAAGTTGGGAGATGGCGTTGGATCATCATGTTCAATGGGTTTAAGAATCAACCTGCATAATGATTTGATATGAAAAGCTTTTTGGAAATCAAACAAGACAATCGTTATGCAGATGAAAAGATTGCTTTTATTATTGATTTTAGGGTTTTTTGTGATCACCAATTTCATGCAAAAAGCGAAAAGGGAAAACAATTGGAAAAACAAATGTTTTAACATGCTTTTATTTGAATGAAAATATCATTGCACAAATTTTGCCAACAATGTCATCACTTCTCCTTTTGGCATGGGAGAAGGGTTTTTAAACAAAGTGATTATTACTCTGACTTATGAACAACTGTAGGAAAACCCACAGCGACCCAATCGTGATAGATCCCACCAGGGATGACAAATGTCAGTATCCTTTGCATCAGCAGCTTCCGCCTTTTGAACAACCCTTTTCGTTGAAGACCTCAGAAGAAAAGTCGACGCCAGCCCGTGGCTTGTTATCTTCAAGCTTGATTAACCCTGGGACCTATGTCCTCGAAGCTCAGAATACCTGATCTCATAAGGTCCTGCACCTTATTCTTCAACTGAAAGCAGCTTTCCACATCATGACCAGGAGCACCCGAATGATACACACAATGCTGATCAGGCTTATACCACCACCGAGGGTTAACGGGTATAGCCGACGGGTCTCTGGGAGTAATCAAGTTCCGCTCTATCAAAGAGGGATACAACTCTGTGTATGACATAGGGATCGGGTCAAAAATGATCTTCTTCCTCTCATTACTTGTACTGGCTTGATTACCATTGTGAGGCTGGTAAGCCTGCTGCTGAGGACGATGTTGTTGATGTTGATATGGCTGAGTTGGCCTCCTCTGCTGTTGTTGAGTAGCTGGAATAGTCACAGCAACAACCTGACGATATTGTCCTCTGTTTGCACTCCTCCGACGGTGCACATCATTTGTTTCACCCTCTCCCCTTCTGGGTGCCCCAGAGGATAGTTTCTTAGAACTTGAAGAACTTGAAGAGCCAGGATCTTGTATCTTTCCTGATTTTATAAGACTCTCAGTCCTCTCCCCACAGACAACAACATTGGAAAAGCTACTGAAAGGGCAACTCCCCATGCGGTCCATGAACACACCCTACAAGGTCCCGATGAACATATCAGTCAGCTCTCTCTCCAACATCAGAAGTTGTACTCTTGCGGCTAACTCACGCCACCTCTGGGCGTACTCTTTGAAGCTCTCACCGGTCTTCTGACACAAGCTCTGCAGTTGAGTTCGGCTCGGAGCCATATCCATGTTGTGCTTGTATTGCCTCAAAAAGGCTTCACCCAGATCTTTCCAGCTTCTGACTGATTCTTTCTTCAGATCCATGTACCAGTCCAAAGACGCTCCAGACAAACTGTCTTGGAAAAAGTACATCCACATCTTCTCATCGTCAGTGTATGCTGAGATTTTCCTGTAATAAGCCTGTACATGAGTGTGAGGACAGGAAGTGCCATTATATTTGTCAAAGGACGGCGCTTTGAATTTGTAGGGGATCCTCAGCCCATCAACCAAACCCATATCAGTTACATCGAAGCCCAAAGAGTTCTGACACTCCATGGCACGGATTTTCTCAGCTAGGGCGTCCACCTTCCTATCCCTCTCTTCAGTCCTTACAACCTCATCATCATCGCTGAGCAGTGTGAACATATCCTCCTTCCGGTCAACCAACGGAGCAAGATGACGAACGGGAGCCCGGGTAGCTCTAGCATTAACAGTCTCTGCAGCACGAGGCTGTCCATTAATCCGAATACCCCTCAAATCATGTTGGACAAAATTTCATTTGAAGCTTTCTTGATGATGTAATCTTGAGTTGAAGTTGGTCCAAAACCTTTCCATTTTTGGAAAATTCAAATTATAGGTCACCTGCTATTTTTGGAAAGTCTTGATCTGACTTCAAATTCTTCAATGTTGATGTTTGAAATGTCAAATGAGACTTGTTTGAACATGAATGAGGCATCTCTAACCATTTCCCACCTCCAAATCCAAAGTTAACTTAGCAGTTGACTTCTGTTGACTTTTGTGGGCCTCAGATGATTAGCACATGGACTGATGAGCTCTGAGCCTTCAATACTTGGCCAAATCATTTCAAAATGATCCTTGGGTCACATGAACTCATTGTACCAACCCTAGGGCTTTGATCTCATGGAAAATGCTCTTGTTGCCTTGCACAGTTGAATCTCCTGACCAGTCTTGACTGATGATATGCAATGGACTGTGCAATGACAATGCAATGTTAATGTGATGTTAATGACCTAAAAATGAAATGTATATACAAATGGGAGGTGAAAATTTGAGGTGATACACATACGTATCTCATCTGAATGTGAGAATCAGAGTCTTCGTAGCTCGTCTAACTAGGGGTTAAAGAGGAGTGTGCTCGCTAAGACATCGCGTCTTATGCCTACATATCTCATCTGGAATTAGAATCAGAGCAAGCCGTAGTTCGGCTAACTACGGGTTAAGGGATGTGTTTTGGGCGAACGACGTTACTACGCAATCTACCGGATGCTCGACCTTTGGAGACTTAGTCTGTAGTAGAAGGAGTAAATTTGTTCTTAGGAGAAGAAAAATCAATGAGTTTGTTTGTGTTTTAGGAATGCTCATGCAAAAAGGAAGTCCTAGACGAAGAAACAGTGCTACCTTAATTGACATGCAAACAAGATACTATACGAAGCCTAGCAATCCTATGGGGAGACGATCACACCATACAAAACAAACATGCATAAAGTAGACGCGCCAACAAGGGGCTCAAACATACATGGGTAGGGCTTTAGTCAAGAGGGGTCATATCAACCTCGACAAACAAGCCATGGAAGGTTAATCAAATGGGCTCTTAACCACTGACATTGAACGTCAGGGTGAGCAGATCAAAAGGGTAATGAGGATAAAACCTCATAGCTCTTAACCCTGGACAAGGTGAGCTCATGACAAAAAGTGGGGATTCAGAAAGGTGGAACCCTCTCCACTGACTGACCGGACAAAAGATCTTGGGCTTTTGCTTTGAAGCATCGACACGTAGTGTGAGCTTAAAGAACGATACACTGAATAACGGGGGATTGACTACTAATCCCTTTTATCCGTCAATTGCCTCTTCATGGAGGTTTTTAGCACTGGTGCCTCCTCTTGGAGGTCTTTGGGCACAAAAGTAAACAAACAAAAGAAAACATTGCCTCCTATTGAGGTCTTCCAGCTAAGAAAGCGGTAAAAATGCGGGAAAGATAAAGGGATCAAGAGATCTACCACACGGATAAAGATACGAAGTAACAATAACTAGAGAAACAAGAAACCCAGAGATCTCTCGAGCTAGCATCATCAAAGAAAGCAAGTCAGCATAGGATTGGAGAGATCGAATGAAATTGAATTGCGCGATCGGGTTTGCAGAGCAATCTTAGGGCTTATATGCGGTAAAAGAGGTTCTTTGCAGATGAGTCCCCTTCAGTGTCCGGAGGCTGCTCTGAATTGTGTTAGCTCTTCTCTTCTGCTAGGGTAATAGGAATATAATAGGTTTGGCTCAATGGAACTCTGCATTTATAACCTGATTTTCGTGGCTTTTTGGGCTCAAATGAGAGAGGCCCAAGTCCAAGATTTTCTATTATATTTTTAAAACGCGTGAGCTTCGCCTAGCGAAGACCTTCCTCGCCTAGCGAGCATGACAGTTCAGATTCGCTAAGCGAACCATGCTGCTCGCCTAGCGAGCATGACAGCTCAGGCACAGACTTTTGCTCCTTCAAGATTAGCGTTTTGCACGATAAATAAACCCCATTTGAACATGTTGGAAGTAACCCAAGTCATTTCCTTGTGTTGACTGATCATCTAAATAGAACCCACAAAGTGTCTCGGATGATATTCAAGCTTCTTGGATCTGATTCTGATTGACATGATGAAATACAATATGAAATGTTAAATGACCTAAAAATAAATGCATGAATGAGGGGGGTAAATTTTGGGGTATTACAACTGCCCCTATTTAATCAACTGGAGACCCGAAAAGAAGATAGGAGCGACTTTCGCAGTTTCGAGGTATCAAGAGATTGAATACAATAAACCTGAAAATTTACACTGAAGTGAAGTGAAGTGACAATGCCTGTCAGAATCAGCAAAGAGGTGGTCTTGAAAGAAGAACCCGTCTGGTACGGTGAGAGTCGGTCTGAATACCGAAAAAGAATGTTAACCTGGATACCAAAATAAATGGTAACACAGAAATAACCACGACCTGAATGCCGCTCATCAGTCTGAATACTGGAAATGAGTTCGATCTGATCATCGGAAGATATGAGATTATTAATATCGGTCTAAACACCGAGGGACTAGCCTGAATGCCACTTCGGTCTGAATACCGGAAACTTGGCCTGAATGCCACAAGTTACGTCGACCTGAACGTCGGAAACTTCTTCGATCTGAACATCGGAAAATTGGCCTGAATGCCACTTCGGTCTGAATACCGGAAAGTTGGCCTGAATGCCACAAGTTGTATCGACCTGAATGTCGGAAACTTCTTCGATCTGAACATCGGAAAATTGGCTTGAATGCCCCTTCGGTCTGAATACCGGAAACTTGGCCTGAATGCCACAAGTTGCATCGACCTGAATGTCGGAAACTTCTTCGATCTGAACATCGGATAATTGGCCTGAACACCACTTCGGTCTGAATACCGGAAAAACTGGCCTGAATGCCACTTCGGTCTGAATACCGGAGAACTGGCCTGAATGCCACTTCGGTCTGAATACCGGAACACTGGCCTGAACGCCACTTCGGTCTGAATACCGGAAACCTTTCATGCCTGTCAGCATCGGCAGAAATAGGGAGAACGATAATTGAGGCGGCGCGTGGGCCAACGACCTAAGCTGGGGGATAATAAGTCATGAACAACCTCAAGTTTGAGTACCGGAAACAAGCTTCTGGTTTATCACTTGGGATAGCGAGAATGTCTTATGCTTTACATGCGTATGTTTGAATTTTTCAATGGCGTAATGCTCCATGAAAATGGAAATGCTACGCGGTTTGGGAGGATGCAATGCAATATGATTCTACATGCAGGGATGCAAAATGATGGGGAGATTGCCAAGCTGAGGCGAGGAGTTCTGCTGGGGAAATGATCGCCGTCTTCTGGACCCTGGCGAGGCTGCTGGAGATGCACAGCGTAAAGAACTCTGTGGGGAAATGACCTGCCACACGGTGTTCTGGCAAATAAGAAAATACCGAGGCTCTGACCGGGGAGAGAATGGCACTGAAAACTTGCTGCTGAGGAAAGCGACAGTGGTTCTGGCAACCATAATCTGCGAGAGAGACGACTCAGCAGGGGAAGCAAACACCGATACGGTACTGAGATTCTGCTTCAAGGATGGGAACCAAGGATCTAGCGTCGAGATCATCGATCTGGCATCGAACTCTGAGGAGCAGCTGCTTCTGCTGGGAAGATACAGTCTGGCACTGTCAACTCTACTAGGGAGTGTATAGTCTGAAACACATGCTTGGGGAAGCACAACAGTGAGAGCCTGCCGGGTTTTGAAGAATCCAATGCTCGGACCAGCTCTGTAGGGATAAGATGCCAAACTGTTGAAGCAAAACATCCGCGACCGTCTGCTGGGTATCTTAAGGAAATGCCCCGAGTGTACCTGTTCTGAAATAGACGATCCAAAACACTTAAAATTTACAGCAATTTTAAGGTTTATTAAGCGTGTACCTGTAAAGCTCTTATGTTTCATGATGCAATGTTTATCAAAAATTCGGACGTCATTTTTGCAAACAAAACGGTAAAATGAAAATGAACATAGAGATATACTGAATAACATGATTTTATTGAATGGCCTCTGAATAGGCATTTACATCAGGAAGCAATCCCTGGAAAGACGTAATTTCAAAAAAGATAAAAACAGAAATTAATCTAATGGCAATGTGAAATGGATTTCTATCGGGTTCCAATTCTGCTATGACTCACTCGTCTTCAAGATCCTCCGGATGATCAGCTTTCTGAAAAAGGTGATTGGGCTGTTTCCTATCCTTAGGAAGTTTCCAGTTATCAACACGAGATGATATACAGAACTACTCAGAACGCAGTCATTCGCTTAATCCCTAACTTTTGCCTGGATTGCCCTTTTCGGGTTTTCAATCCACCGGGATACCCATTTTTGCCTAAGTTTCCTTTTCAGGTTTTCAACTTACCTGGTGTACAATCTTTTCATTTTTAATCCCTAATTTTTGCCCGAACCTTTTCATTTTCTTGGTTCGTCGGGATGCCCATTTTTTGTCTGGATTATTCTTTTTATTGTCCAGCGGGTCTATTTTATGCGAAGTATTTTTTAATTGCGTCCGAGTTCACATGGGAAGTGAAGTTTTCACCATCCATAGTTGCAAGCATTAAGGCTCCACCGTCAAAAACCTTGGTGACAATATACGGTGCATCATAGTTAGGAGTCCACTTGCCCCTGTGATCTGTCTGAGGAGGAAGGATCCTTTTCAACACTAAATCTCCAACTTGGAAGCGTCGAGGACGCACTCTCTGATCAAAGGCTCTCTTCATCCGACTCTGATACAACTGCCCATGACAAATGGCTTCCATCCGCTTCTCTTCGATAAGACTCAACTTATTGAACCTTGTCCGTATCCATTCAGCTTCGTCCAACTTGACATCCAACAGGACTCTTAGAGAAGGAATCTCCACCTCAACAGGTAGGATTGCTTCCATACCATACACAAGGGAGTAAGGGGTTTCCCCGGTCGATGTACGCACTGAAGTACGGTACCCATGCAAGGCGAAGGGTAGCATCTCATGCCAATCTCTGTACGTGACGACCATCTTCTGCACAATCTTCTTTATATTCTTATTTGCTGCCTCAACAGTGCCGTTCATCTTAGGGCGATAAGGGGAAGAATTGTGATGCTGAATGTTGAAGTTCTGGCACAACTCCTTCATCATTTTGCTATTGAGATTAGAACCATTATCAGTAATGATTCTCTCGGGAATCCCATAACGACAAATGATTTCTTTCTTAATAAATCGGGCAACCACATGTCTAGTGACATTCGCGAAGGATGCTGCTTCGACCCACTTGGTGAAATAGTCGATGGCGACCAGGATGAAGTGATGCCCATTGGAAGCAGTCGGCTCAATCTTTCCAATCATATCAATGCCCCACATAGCAAAAGGCCACGACGAAGACATCACATTCAAAGGATTTGGCGGCACATGTACTTTATCAGCATAAATCTGGCATTTATGGCACTTCCGAGCATAATTGAAACAATCAGATTCCATGGTCATCCAGTAATAACCCGCTCTCAACAATTTCTTAGCCATTGCATGCCCGCCGACATGAGTACCGAAGGAGCCTTCGTGAACTTCCTGCATTAACATGTTTGCTTCGTGTCTATCCACGCATCTGAGAAAAACCATGTCGAAGTTCCTCTTATACAGAACATCGTCTTTGTTCAAGAAGAAACTGCCTGCCAATCTTCTCAAAGTCTTTCTATCATTGTTGGAAGCCCCTGCAGGGTACTCTTGATTCTTCAGAAAGCACTTGATGTCGTGATACCAGGGCTTGTCATCAACTAACAGTTCAGCAGCAAACACATACGCGGCCCTATCAAGGCGCATAACATCAATCCTGGGAGCGTGGTTCCACCGAATCACGTTGATCATGGAGGATAGAGTAGCAAGAGCATCTGCCATCTGGTTCTCATCACGAGGTATATGATATAGCTTTACTGTTATGAAGAAAGTCAACAATCTTCTCGTGTAATCTCTATAAGGGACCAGATTGGGCTGGAGAGTGTTCCAATCACCATTCACTTGATTGATCACTAGAGCTGAATCTCCGAAGATGTCCAGAGTCTTGATTATCAAATCAATGGCTTGCTCAATACCCAAGATACAAGCTTCATACTCAGCTTCATTATTGGTGCACTCAAAAGCCAGACGAGCGGTGAAAGGTACGTGGGCACCTTTCGGAGTAGTAATGACAGCACCAATTCCACTTCCTCTGGGATTGACAGCCCCATCAAACAACAAAGTCCACTTTTCGTCTGGATTAGGTCCCTCCTCCACAACTGGGTCTTCACAGTCTTTCATCTTGAGGAACATGATGTCTTCATCTGGCAAATCAAACTTCATCGGCTCATAATCTTCATCCAGCTGTTGAGCAAGATATTCTGACAGAATACTCCCCTTGATGGCTTTCTGGGATGTATACTGGATGTCGTACTCTGTCAGTACCATTTGCCAACGAGCAACCTTTCCGGTGAGAGCTGGCTTCTCGAATATATACTTGACTGGATCCATCTTGGAGATCAATAAGGTTATGTGAGTCAGCATGTATTGTCTCAATCGCTTAGCAGCCCATGCAAGTGCACAACATGTCTTTTCAAGCATCGAGTATCTCGACTCACAGTCTGTGAATTTCTTACTCAGGTAGTAGATGGCATGCTCTTTCCTTCCTATCTCGTCGTGTTGACCGAGAACATAACCCATGGAATTATCAAGTACTGTCAAATACATAATCAGCGGTCTCCCTGGGACTTGAGGCATAAGGATGGGAGGTTTATGCAAATATTCTTTTATCTTATCGAAAGCTTTTTGACAATCATCATTCCACCTGATAGCCTGATCTTTTCTCAACAATTTGAAAATTGGCTCACACGTGGTTGTTAGGTGGGAGATGAACCTTGCAATGTAATTCAACCTCCCTAAGAAACCACGAACTTGTTTCTCTGTTCTTGGCTCAGGCATTTCTTGTATTGCTTTTACTTTGGCCGGATCCACCTCAATCCTTTTTTCACTAACAATAAAACCCAGCAATTTTCCAGATCTCACCCCGAAAGTACACTTGTTCGGATTAAGCCTCAGCTTGAATTTTCTCAAACGCTCAAACAATTTCTGCAAATTCATCGAATGTTCTTCTTCTGTCTGAGATTTGGCAATCATATCGTCAACATAAACCTCGATTTCATGATGAATCATATCATGGAAAAGAGTCACCATCGCTCGTTGATATGTGGCCCCGGCATTTTTCAGACCAAACGGCATCACCTTGTAGTAGAAGGTCCCCCATGGGGTTATGAATGTTGTCTTCTCCATGTCTTCTGGTGCCATCTTGATTTGATTATAGCCAGAAAAGCCATCCATGAAGGAGAATACCGAGAACTGAGCTGTGTTATCCACCAAAACGTCAATGTGAGGTAATGGGAAATCATCCTTAGGGCTAGCTCTGTTAAGATCCCAGTAGTCGACACACATCCGTAACTTTCCATCCTTCTTAGGTACCGGAACGATGTTTGCAACCCATGGCGGATAATTTGTAACTGCTAGAAACCCTGCATCCAATTGTTTTTGCACTTCTTCCTTTATCTTGACAACCATTTCTGGTCTGGTTCTTCTGAGCTTCTGCTTGACCGGAGGACAACCTTCTTTGAGAGGCAAGTGGTGTACCACAACGTCTGTGTCAAACCCTGGCATGTCCTGATAAGACCAGGCGAAGATGTCAACATACTCTTGCAGCAATTCAATCAACCCCTTCTTCACATTGTCTTCCAAAGCAGCCCCTATCTTGATTTCTCTCTTGGCGTCCTCGGTGCCGAGATTAATCACTTCAACAGACTCTTGATGCGGTTGAATGACCCTTTCCTCCTGTTTTAATAACCTGGCAAGTTCTTCAGGGAGTTCACAGTCTTCATCACCCTCTTCTTCAGTTTGAAAGATCGGATTTTCAAAGTCGAAGCGAGCCGTAGCAGAACCGTTATCAATAGGATCCGGTGATGTGCATCTGCATGAGTGATGGTATGTGCTTACGAGTGTGAACAAGAAGTGGAAACTAAACAAAACATTGCCAAATGTATATTTTTTTATTTTGATTTTTGAAAACTGCAAAAATAGAAAGACAGTGAACAAAATATTTGAATGCAAAAAGACGTCCTTTATTTATGATAAAAAATGCAAGTATCCACATAGATGAGCCCTACAATGAGTCATTACGCCTTGGGCGGAACATAAGACTTGGACATGCATGAATAAACAAGAAAAATTACTCCTCCAGAAAAGTGACTTGGACAATCTCCTCAGAAGACCAGTTGTTGATGACTTCACCCGGGGTCCTCGGACGCACCCAGTTATCGATGTCGCAATCGCTATCCCCATCTTCATCATTGACTGCAATGATCTGGCCATATTGGATGATGCCAGCGCTGGAGAAAGTAACCGGCCCCTGACGAGTCTGAAGTGTTGAAGTTGTAGAAGTCAGAGCTGGCTGATACCCAATCCCGAACTTGTCTTCTTTCACCGGTAACTCCGACAGACGTCCCCAACCGGGAGCAACACCTGAATCAACCAAGGCTTGTGCCTGCTTGAAGAATTTCAAAGAGGCACCCGCTTTAACCTCTTCCACCGGAGCTGCGTCCTTGATCTGAACTGCCTCAAAGGCCTGACATAGGGCCTCATGAAATTCCTCTTCTAACTCTACATACTTGAATGTAGATAGGTTACTGACCAGGATATCCTCCTCACCACAGACGGTGATAATCCTTCCATTGACTGGGAATTTAATCTTCTGATGTAAAGTTGAGGAGACTGCCCCAGCATTGTGGATCCAAGGACGACCCAGCAGGCAACTATAGGAAGGACTGATATCCATCACATAGAAGACGGTGTTGAAGGTTTGTGATCCAATCTGAATTGGCAATTCCACCTCTCCGAACACCGACCTCTTAGAACCATCGAAGGCTCTCACAATAAGATCTGAAGGCTTCAAGACCAAACCCTCTACTTCTAACCTTGACAGGGCTCTCTTGGGTAGCACATTGAGAGAGGAACCTGTGTCCACCAGAACATGAGATAACACGGTGTCTTTGCATTCCATCCAGATGTGCAAAGCCTTGTTATGGTTGTGTCCAGCTGGTGTTAAGTCAGAATCAGTAAAACCTAACCCGTTGCTTGCATGAACATTTGCCACGATTCCTTCCAATTGGTTCACTAAGATCTCCTGAGGCACATATGCAGCATTTAGGACTTTCAACAGTGCCTCCTTGTGCGCCTCCAAACACAGCAGGAGTGAAAGAATGGATATCTTGGATGGAGTCTGAATCAACTGATCGACTACCTTGTATTCTCAAAAGCTCATCCACATCCTTCGCAAAAGTGGGCTCAGAACCAGCCTGGGGTGTAGAGGTACCCTCATTCACAACTTGCTTGCTTTTAGCTTTCGTCGCGGCGTCAGCACTATCAGTTTGGGTAACGGGTGGTGAGAACAGTCTACCACTTCTGGTGAATCGCCCGATTCCACCAACATTGTCCACTGCGGGACCTTCAACTTCAAGTTCAGACTTCTGACCCTCTATTTTCAGTGGTTGTTCCACTCCATGATCGTGCGTGTACACATTCCCCCCATAATGCCAAGGAATGGACCTTTCGCTGGTGAAAGGTAAAGGACCAGGGGTTGTGATAGTCATGATGGACGGTTGTGCCTCTGGTACATTGATCTGATTAGTTGGGTAGAAAATGGTGATAGTAGCAACATCATAGTCATACTCTGAAATCTCATTCATTGAAACATAAACATCGGAATCAAGTTCAATTACATCAGAATCAACCACATTGTTTGGGATATCAGCAACAACATTGGAAAAATTAAATACATCATCATGGATTACATAATCAGTAGGAACAACATCTGCGAATTCATCAGTAGCATCTTCAAACACCTCTTGAGCAACCCCTTCCACAGACTCTTGGACAGACAAATCTTCAACCTGGAGGATACCATTGTCAAGCAAGGTCTGGATACCCTGCTGCAGCTTCAAACAATCTCCTTTCTGAGTAGAACAATCCACACAACCTTTCCCACAACCGGGGAAAACATCGGCCTTCAGCAAGTAGCCCTTGATGTCCAACAACGGAGTCTTCAACTTCAGCACATCTTTGACGGATCTGGCTTCCCCTTCCATCATATTAACATTCGCACCACCATGCTGTGGCATGGGATTGTTGACGACATTAGGAGCCGGTGCAAGGTCGATGGCCTTTGAATCTATAAGGTCCTGAACTACGTGCTTAAAAGCTTTGCAGTTCTCCATATTGTGGCCAGGTGCCCTAGAGTGGAAGCTACACCTAGTGTTGGCGTCGTAACCCGCCGGAAGCCTGCCAACGGGAGGAGCCAGAGTGCGTAACCGCACAAGTTGTAGTTGTTGAAGACTAGAAAGCAACTGAGCGTACGACATTGGAAGAGTTTCGAAATGCCGGTCCATCGTCCTTGGCCTCTGTTGATAGGCGGGTCTGTTACCCGGTTGTTGCTGTTGTTGGTACTGAGCTGGTTGACGCTGTGGTTGTTGTTGTAGTGGTGCTGCAGCCAGAATGAACACAGCCGTAACATACGGTTGTTGATGATAGTTCTGAAAGTTATTCCTCCGGTTACCCCTGTTCTGATAAGAAGATATGGCACTTGCATCCCCTTCTCCCCTCTTCTGTCCCTGAATGAACGACTTCTTCACCCCTGATGAAGATCCACCTCCGCTCTGGGTCGTGTATGTCTTCAGGTAATTCTCCACCCTCTCACCGGTTGAGACTACATCAACAAAGTTGGAGGCATTGCAACCCACCAGGCGCTCCAAGTAAGGTTCGGGTAGAGTGTTCATGAACATGTTAGCCATTTCCTTATCCAACATAGGAGGTTGAACACGGGAAGCTGTCTCCCTCCAGCGTTGAGCGTATTCCCTGAAGCACTCATTGCTTTTAAGAGACAGATTCTGAAGTTGAGTTCTGTCCGGAGCCATGTCTGCGTTATACTGATACTGCTTCACGAAAGCCTCAGCCAAATCCCTCTAGCAGCGGATGTGGGCTTTGTCCAGCCTCATATACCATTCCAGGGATGCCCCAGCTAGGCTATCCTGGAAAAAGTACATAAGCAACTTTTCATCGTCAGAGTATGCAACCATTTTACGGAAGTAGGCTTGCACATGGGTCTTGGGGCAAGAGCTGTCATTGTATTTGTCAAATATCGGGACCTTGAATTTCGGTGGCACCCTCACGCCTGGGACCAATCCCAAGTCAGCAACATCCACACCAAGAGTATTCTGCCCTTCCACTGCCTTCAACCTCTCTTCTAATCTTCTGAACATGGGGTCCATGCCATGGCATATGCCAAAGTCCTCCTGAAGCAGGGGAAATTGATCGTCCTGATCATCATGAACGGGCTGTTGACCAGGGTTGTCATGTGGGATTGGGATAGGCCTCGGTCCATTGGGTCCGTTAGCCTCTCCAGCTGGAGGATCAGTCAACGTCTCTGGTTGAATAGTGGCGGGATTCCCTTGCATCATCTGCCTGAGCTCTTGTTGTCCCTGCGCCACCCCTTGAACCACATCCGTGAATTGGTTCATGCGGGTCTTCATCTCGGCGAGCTCTGCTTGTAGGCTTTCCATTGCTCTCTGGTGGTTTCTGCGGGTACCGTATCGGTGAATGCCTGAGTCAGCTATCCTTCTAGTGGAACACCAAAAAAATTGAGAACACTGCGGCGGTACCTGTTATGCAAGACATGCTGATGGATATGCAAATGCGATGACACGTTTATCAATTCCAAAAGGTATTCTAACCCCCTTGATTCCAGTCTCACATTTGATAAACAGTGTAAGAAGAAAACCCCGACTAGAATCAAGAAGAACATATGAACCCTTGGGAATAGATAAACATGTGTTAAATGATATGAATGCAAAATGATGTGATGCACTGCAGGGACATGGGAATCATGACTGATGTATCTGCTTGAACATCTGTCAGGTTGCACTGTCTGAAGAGAAAACCACTGAGGAATATAATATAAGATCAAAACTCTGCTCCAGAAAACCGGGTTGGTTGAAGGTTAAGGTTTCCTGACTTTAGCCCGCCCCTCACTGGTAGGTTCTAAGAACAGAAGTTCGTCAACTTCGGCCCTTCAGTCGAGAATAATACGTTTACCACTGAAGGTTTGGCATTATTATGGGATAAAAGACCTCCACTGAGTCCCCTCAACAGGACATCCTAAAGCAAGTTCCCAGTCTCGGGGTCCTCGGATTGAGCAGCGAGAATGCACCCACCAGAGCTAACATAAACGCGTCTTGGAGGAGAGGCCTCGACTGAGTTCTCGGGAAATGGTCACCAGAGTCAACGATTTCTAGAGGAACATCTGTCGTTATGGAACACCCATAGGACATAATATATCCAAAAGAAAACTCGTCTGGATGTGGGTCTTCATGAACGACTTAACGTAGCAACATGCCACGCAAGCCTCATGACTATCCACTCTAAAACCTGTGTGTACGCTCAAGCCTGGGTAGTGGGCTTATCTCTCATAGAACGTCCCAACCCAACAAACAAACAAACCCAACAGCAGAGCCAAGAGATACAAGCAATGATATGTACACAGATGCAATAAAGCAGGTAAATGCTGAAAAATAAATAACTGTACAAAAGAAATAAACACCCAACAAACAAGAAACCTACAAAAGCTAGGAGGGACTCACTTAGGGAAACCGGGTCCCCAGCAGAGTCGCCAGCTGTCGCAGCCTAAAAAATATAGTATGCGAAAAAACACCCGGCGAGGAAGAAATGACAGAAGAGTCGCCATCGTGCGTTATTTATCCCAAAGGAGGGAAAGGAAACGCTCGAAGTAAACCTGGAAAAAGGAAAGGAAAAGTCTCCCAACCAAATCTTGGGTTCGGGAGTCGATTATGCGAAGGGAAGGTATTAGCACCCCTACGCATCCATAGTACTCTACGGGATCCACTCTTGTTGTTCTTGTCTAAAGGGTGTGGGTTTATCTAATGTACTATTTACCAAAAGAGGGGTCAAAAGAAAATGACTCGCACGAATGTTGCATCCATTGCATACGTATCTCATCTGAATGTGAGAATCAGAGTCTTTGTAGCTCGGATACCTAGGGGTTAAAGAGGAGTGTGCTCGCTAAGACATCGCGTCTTATGCCTACGTATCTCATCTGGAATGAGAATCAGAGCAAGCCGTAGTTCGGCTAACTACGGGTTAAGGGTTGTGTTTTGGGCGAACGATGTTACTATGCAATCTACCTGATGCTCGACCTTTGGAGACTTACTCGCCTGTAGTAGAAGGAGTAAACGTGTTCTTAGGAGAAGAAAAATCAATGAGTTTGTTTGTGTTTTAGGAATGCTCATGCAAAAAGGAAGTCCTAGACGAAGGAACAGTGCTACCTTAATTGACATGCAAACGAGAGACTATACGAAGCCTAGCAATCCTATGGGGAGACGATCACACCATACAAAACAAACATGCATAAAGTAGACGATCCAACAAGGGGCTTAAACATACATGGGTAGGGCTTTAGCCAAGAGGGGTCATATCAACCTCGACAAACAAGCCATGGAAGGGTAATCAAATGGGCTCTTAACCACTGACATTGAACGTCAGGGCGAGCAGATCAAAAGGGTAATGAGGATAAGACCTCATAGCTCTTAACCCTGGACAAGGTGAGCTCATGACAAAAAGTGGGGATTCAGAAAGGTGGAACCCTCTCCACTGACTGACCGGACAAAAGATCTTGGGCTTTTGCTTTGAAGCATCGACACGTAGTGTGAGCTTAAAGAACAACACACTGAATAACTGGGGATTGACTACTAATTCCTTTTATCCGTCAATTGCCTCTTCATGGAGGTCTTTAGCACTGGTGCCTCCTCTTGGAGGTCTTTGGGCACAAAAGTAAACAAACAAAAGAAAACATTGCCCCCTATTGAGGTTTTCCAGCTAAGAAAGTGATAAAAATGCGGGAAAGATAAAGGGATCAAGAGATCTACCACACGGATAAAGATCCGAAGTAACAATAACTAGAGAAACAAGAAACCCAGATATCTCTCGAGCTAGCATCATCAAAGAAAGCAAGTCAGCACATGTAATCGGAATAAACCTCCAAATGGTATCCCACAAATAAAGTGGAATGCCAAGCAAGCTATCCTTTCAGGAGTCATGTGAGCCCTCACAAAAACTCAACAAACAGGTTAGAATAACAAGACGGGGTGCAATCAAGAGTTGCACCAAACAAAAGAAACATGACAACAAAGCGTCAGGTAAATAGTGCACGGATGCAGGAGAAAGCATGTCATAACAATCACAAAACAGATTAAAGAGCAGAAAAAACAACTACTGTCGCGATCGCTACTGCATCGCTTAGCGAAGGCTTAGCGAAGCTTCGCTGCAGGCTCGCCTAGCGAAGGTGCCAGCGAGTGCCTGCGGGTTCTGGATTTTTCTCTGATAGCAGTACGATTTCAGAAATTAGGTGATCAAACATTCAAGGCATTGTTCTACATATTCATGCATAGCTAAACCCACATGTGAGACCTAACGATATCCACTCTTCCAAATTCAACCATAACGCCTCATACATTTAGAAATTTCAAATTGAAAGCATAAAATAATGGGAGTAAGGCAAACCTGATTAGAGAGATCGAACGAAATTGAATTGCCCGATCGGGTTTGCAGAGAAATCTTAGGGCTTATATGCGGTAGAAGAGGTTCTTTGTAGATTAGTTCCCTTCAGTGTCCGGAGGCTGCTCTGAATTTTGTTAGCTCTTCTCTTCTGTCAGGGTAATAGGAATAGAATAGGTTTGGCTCAATGGAACTCTGCATTTATAACCTGATTTTCGTGGCTTTATGGGCTCAAATGAGAGAGGCCCAAGTCCAAGATTTTCTGTTATATTTTTAAAACACGTGAGCTTCGCCTAGCGAAGAACTTGCTCGCCTAGAGAGCATGACAGTTCAGATTCGCTAAGCGAACCATGCTGCTCGCCTAGCGAGCATGACAGCTCAGGCACAGACTTTTGCTCCTTCAAGATTAGCGTTTTGCACGATGAATAAACTCCATTTGAACATGTTGGAAGTAACCCAAGTTATTTCCTTGTGTTACTTGATCATCTAAATAGAACCCACAAAGTGTCTCGGATGATATTCAAGCTTCTTGGATCTGATTCTGATTGACATGATGAAATGCAATATGAAATGTTAAATGACCTAAAAATGAATGCATGAATGAGGGGGTAAATTTTGGGGTATTACACATTGGTAACAATCCCTCATAGAAATACTGAATAAGTAGTTGTTTGGTAATCTGGTGTTTAGGGCAGCCGGATACTAATTGTTTGAATCTCTCCCAATACTCAGCCAATGATTTATTTCCCTATCTAATACCATATATTTCTTTTCGGATTGATGCATCCCTGGAGGCAGGAAAGTATCTTTTAAGGAAGACTTTCTTCAAATCATTCCAAGTTGTTACAGAATTCAACTCAAGATAATATAACCAATCCTTGGCAGCAATCTGTAGTGAAAACGGGAAGGCTCTCAGCTTGATGTGATCTTCGGTGACTCCTTTAGGTCTCAATGGTATAAAGCAAACAACTTGAAATTCCTTAAGATGCTTATGCGGATCCTCACCTCCAAGACCACTGAACCTTGGCAACAAGTGTATTAAACCAGATTTCAACTCAAAAGGAACGGTAACATCAACATATTCAATATATAAACCATTGTAATTCATATCAGGAGCAGCAAGTTCTCTCATAGTTCTTTGGTCAGCCATATTAAACTCAATAGAAAAAAAATCAACAAACAATGAGAAAACACAACTAATTCAGCAATACAGCAACAAATAGGAAAATACCGGCAATGTCCCTATTAAGTAAAAACAATTGAAATACAAAAAAAAATGATTAAAATAAAATACAAAAAATACAAAAACACGAAAACTAATCTAATAACGTCAATTAAGAATTTTGAGAATTTTTGCGGAATTTTCTAAAACTACCAAAACAGAAAATAAATCATAAAAAATACGGAATTTCGGGTTTTTAGGACGACTTCCACTATTTAGTCACTAAATAGAGGGTTTTGATACTTGATTTTTTCCTAGTTAATCGACAAAGAATCATAGTAATTTGAGACAATTTTCTTTACAAAAAACAGATTTTTTATCCTAAAACGCAAAAAGACCCGAACGCAAGAAAGTTATGGCAAAAAAAAAGCTAAAACACAATAGCTATTAATATAATAATGGTAAGACTATAGTAAGGGTTAAAATCTACAAGAGTTCCCGGCAACAATGCCAATTTGATCCGCTGTCGTGCACGGGTCAAAACGAGTAATTAGAAAATTGTAGTTTAGCAGAAGCGACAACTCGAGTATCGTATCGCAAGAGTTCTTGTATTATTGTTAACCTAATGAAATTGATTTAAGGGGGGTTTATGTTTTAGTGATCGATTTAGAAAACAAAGCAAAAAAGCGATTATAAAATAAGTCAATCTACTGTTTTCGGTTTCTGGCTAATCACTAGTTTTTACCTACCAATTCCCTAAGCGGCTTCGATCTCTATTAGATTCAATTTCGATTGGCAAGTGCAATAGATATATGACAAATTTATATTCCTATATTCCGAATTAAGCAAACGGATGAATACAATCGTGAATTAAACAAACACGATTTACAAATGCAATTTAACGATAAAGCGACGAAAATGGCAATTAACAGTTAGGAATGCAATCATACAAATTTAATCAAAACCATTCCATAAAACACAGATTTAAGCAAATGAAATTTCATAGAATAGAATTTAAAGAGAACGAAATTAAATTGTAGGATAAAAACCTCATAGCCTTGGAAATTCGATTACAACAGATTGACTCTAGAAGATTAGTTCCTCTTCATGATCGCACAAAACAAAAAGTTATCGTGAATAAGTTGTAAAAATGCTCCAGTATAATGGATGCCCTTTTAAATAAAATAAGGGTTGCACTTATAATTCAAACTGGGTCGGAAAACCTAAATTCGGCCTAATAAATGGCCCAAAAGAAATTATTTCCTAAAGTACGAAACTTCAATGAATTATTTAAGAATTCTGCACTCCGAATCAGCTTTTGTCTTCAACAAAAAAGATGTAGCTATTTCTCTTATCTTTTCAACGCATGTCAGAACGCGCAAAACGGCGTCCCGTAGCTCAAGTTATGATCCGAGCAGTGAACAAGTATCAAATAACCGCTAAAACTGAAAATAGCAAATGAAAATAGATTAAAGGTAATCATGAACTTAAATCTAAAATCATAATAAAATATTAAAATAAGCAAAATAAAGTAGACAAATGCCTAAGTACAATTATAGAAGAATGTGCATCAAAATGCACTGATCAGTTCGCTTTAACTAGTGACATATATTCTCTTTCTTTGCGGTCTTCTGCCCAGTAACTGGTAGTTGTAAATCCTATTTGGCTTCTCCCCTGCAGGTTATTCTTACCCAGTAACTAGTAATGAATACACCTTTTGTTGCCCTCAGTGAGTCATCCTTGATATGTTTACCCTGACCGGTAACGGATGTCCCCTCTATCAGATTATGTTATCTCCTTGCCCAGTGACCGGTAGTGGATGATATACTTCTGTTACTCCTGCGTCAAAGATCTTTTCTTCCCCAATTGAGTTCGAGTGCGTATTTCCTCAGTGAAATCGCCATTTCCTATTTGGTTCAGGCATTTCAGCCTTATTCTGATTTACCTGTTTCCCCTGCAGATTTTCCCTTTTATCCTCGGCTGAGTCCTCCCATTGATTTATTTTTATGGAATCCCTCGTGTCCCCCAGCAGTTTTAAGTCGTACCCTGGCCTATGCGAAACCTTTTTACCTCCCCCCCCCCAAGAGTTTGTGTCTCCCCAGTGAATTTTCCTTACCGAATTCATTATACTCCTGCGGACTTTCAGTCTCTCTAGATTTATTTTCCTTTTTGGAGACAGTTTCCCCACATAGATTGTTTTAACATTCATATCATATGCATCATGAGGTCTCTTAGGGACCAAAATTTGTTTCTAGATGTTGTTATTTAAGTCCATTCTATTGAGTCGATATAAAGATTTTAACCTTCATCTCCTCAGCTAGAATGTCCTTAAATAGGGGCAACTGTAAGACCCCAATTTTGACCCTAAGATCCCTTATGCCATCTCATCATGCGTATTTCCATTGGGACCACACTTTGGAATTCTCCTTATCCTTCATTCATTGGGTTTGCATTGGGAGAGGTCACCAAGCACTTTAGATTGTATCATACTTTGTTTTTCTTTATTTACTAAACAAATTACCAAAAATATGTCAATGTATAGTTTGTTGCTTTTGTAGGTAGTATGTATGCATATATGATCAAATATCTCAAGGGATACTTCACATTACATCATCTTATGAGTTTGAGTTTGTTTCCCTTGGAAACCCTAATTCATCTGGGTATCTTATGTGACTTCTTCAAAACGTTTCTTCAACAATTGCTCAAATATCTCAAGGGATACTTAACATTACATAATATTATGCATATATGATCCTCCATGAGCCCCAAAAGTGAAGACAATATCAAGCTAGCAAGATGGTTCATGGTGGTTGACCAGAGAAAGTCAACTAGTCAAAACTGGGGTTCCCTAGACCCTATCTCCTACAATTTTTGTCTTATGAAAATGCTACCAAGATCAAAGTTACTCTAAATGACATTACAAACAACTTTCATGTTGAGGTCAAGAGCTATTTTTGCTTGGAAAGTCATTTTTTATGATGAAAGATTATAGGTCATTTTGTCTGAACCCTAATTTGGAGGTCAACTTCCCAAGACCATAACTTTCCCAATTTTTATGAGATGAAAGCCATTAAAATTTAATGATCAAATTCAATATTTATACTTAAACTTTTATGTTTGGAGGAAGTTCAAATTCAGCTTGCAAATGCATGTGCCAAGAGGAAACATTATAGGTCATTTTGGGCCATTACCATTGAACAAGTGATTTTCCTCAACTTCTAAAATGCATAACTCCTTCATGCCAAATATAAATGAGGTCAAATTTATGACCAAATTGAATAGGTTTGAAAGAGATACAACTTTTATGAAGGAACGTTTCTCATTTGAAGTCCATAGAAAAAGTTATTCAAAGTGGAAGAAGTGAACATTTGACTTGGGACTTAGAAAAGTTTCAAATATGTTTGATTTCCCAAACTTCCACCTTAAAATTCATCATGATCCAAGCTTCAAATGAAAAAGTGTTCAACATGAAAGTTGTTCCCCTTGATCTCATCTTTCCAAAAAGTCAAAAATCACCCATTTGGCCAAAGTATCAGGGACTTGCACATGGGTGTAACTTAAAGAACCATTTAGATAATTTCAAGTTCCAATTTTCACACACATTTGCATGAGCTTATAACATGATTTCAGTATGAAATACATTAAACTTTGGATCAAATTACATCATCTCATGGGCCTAGTGCACGCCCATGCATCCATGCAAGAGAGGAATTCTAATTTTTTCCAAAATTGGATGTGTGTGAATAACACTTGGTAGCCTATAAATACAAGACCCTGGTGATCAGAAATGGGATCCTCTTGCCCAAGCTTCGACCCCCTTCTTCCCCAAACACCATTGGAAGGAGACTCAAAACGCAGCGAAACTGAATACAACGCAGAAGAAACTAAAAAAAGCAAATGCAATACAAACTTCAACAACGAAACACAAGCCACACGAACTCGAAACACAAATTAACGCAGAACTCCAAAACACAACACAAACGCGACCAAGCATCAATTCAGTTTAAAGTCATCAAATGCAATCAGAACTCTATACAAATATGAGTTAGACTTGAAGCTTGTTTCTTCCTGCAAATTCTTCAAATAAAACTTCAATCTAACATCACGAACAAGCTCATTCATAACTAATTGAAGCAGGGTTTATTTTGAAAGCATACTAGGGTAACATCCCGTTAAGCTGACTCCTAAAGATTTTCTTGTCATTTGTATTGGTACTTATATGACATTCTAATAAGTGATTCATTCATTATATGCCATAATCTTAGTGGACACACTTGAGTTTCAAAACTTGCATGAGCATGACATTACAATTATCACTTTCAAAATGAGCATTTTTACTTGCGAACAGGCACTTGACGTCAAGAAAGCTTACATAATAGGAAGGTTGAGCATTCCTTATGGTACCCATGGTTGTGATCTCTTCGAGAGTCAGTCAATATGGGGCAACCATGTCGAGATTCAACAAATATCTATGAATCATCCGAATAGGGGAAAAGTTACTACAACGCTCATATTGGGGAAGGCCACCTCAAGAGCATGAGAAGTCAATCACTCCCAAGATGGTTAATCAAGAGAATAGAAAACAGTTTGAAATCTTCAGATGATGAGAATACTCCATAACTGGTAACTAGGGCAGTTGATGCAGATATTCAGTATATTGGGGCAGAGGCGGGCTACGCAAGTACAAGCTCCCTCCATATTTCATATCAAATCCAGAAGGTGACAACAATTATTGAGCTTGAAGTAGGTGTCAAAGAATCATGTCTGTATGACCATTATCCTAGTCCAAAATTCCCACTTTCCTTTATATAAGCATCTAGTTTAACCATTGCATAAATCATTGTCATGCATAAAGCACGCCGTTTCACTCATGCACATTATTCACATAGCATAGCATGAAACCTTGCAAATGAGAAAAGTCAAAAGCTCGATTCTTATCGGCACACCTAAAGCCTACCTTAGCTTGGAGAAACATAAAACTTTCATTCTCAACGGGATTTATTTTGGATATTTTTGTATTTAATCCTCTTCTACCTTGAATACCCAAAGATCTATCGCAATTCGTGCATTCAGGTTTAAGATGATTAAATAGGGGAAGCTGTCATACCCTAAAATTTTCCCTCCCTTTTTTCTTTTCATCTGACCTATGACTTGGATACTCATTCACGCCTCATTCACGTGCAACCTTCATTTATGATTAACACTTGCTAACAAGTATCATAGGTTTAAGGTTTGAGGCTAATGAAAATCAGTGTTTTAGCTTCAAGATTATGGTTTTCCTCATCATGTGGGGGTGAAACCCTAATTGCTTAGTTCAGGTCATTTGAGGACCTTTTGGGTGATGACCTTGGATTGGATAACTTGTACCTTGATCTTGTGGTTGTCTTGAAACCCTAATTGGGGTGGCTCCACATTGTGGTTTGCTTTGACTTGGAAACCCTAATTTCTTGGTTTATGATATTGGTATACCATTTTACTTGCTCGATTAATCACCTCTATCCTTGAGGCATCCGATCAAGCATGATCATGTCTTAATCTTTGGGTTTGTCACGTATCTCGTTGTACAGGTTTCCATTTGATTGTATGCCTCATTTCACTCATATTTCCATGGTTATTCAAAATCATCCATCTAATTTTTTATTCCAAGCTTCTTGATGCATGGATTCATTAGTACATTCATACATCCATCCACTTCTTTTAGCCATGGTCAATTTTCAATCAAGGTCATTCATTCATAGCGATACATGTTGTGATAGTTCATATCAATAATTGGTTCATTCATAAGTCACCCTAGGGCTTGCATTACATTTGGTTCCATCCATATTATGACATGGCATGTTTCATAAGCATAAGGAGTATTCTTCCAATATAAATCATCAGGTCTGCTTGACTTACAGGTCTTGCTATCACTTTAGATTCATTAGTCCACTGCATGTTGTTATTAGATTCATCATTGTGTCATAATCTTTTTCCAAATTGATTTTAGTTTCAAATTGACTTTATTTTCAAATTGATTTTAGTTTCAACTTGGTTTTAATTTCAAATTAATTCTAGAAGTTCAAATTTGATTTTAATTCAAACTGATTTTGGAGATTCAAATTGATTTTTGAAATTTAGATTAATTTTATAAATCATTTAATCTTTTTGTCAAATTTATTTCATTTTATATCAAATTGGGTCAGGTTTGTTCATTTGGAAATTGACCAATTCACCATCATTTCTTTCATAATAAAAATACATCATTTACAAGTCTATTAAGTCCGATGTCCAAGTTAGTAATGCAAAATAAGACAAAATGGAAATGCATTTGGAAGGAAAATCAAAATGTAGAGAAACTAAACGCAACACAGAAGAAACTCAAAAATGCAAATGCAGTACAAACCGCAACAACGAAACGCAAGTTGCACGAACTCGAAATACAAATTAACGCATAACTCCAAAATGCAACGCAAACGCGACCAAACATCAATTCAGTTTAAACTCATCAAAAGAAATCAGAACTCTATATAAATCTGAGGTGGCCTTGAAGCTTGTTTCTTCCTTCTTCTTCCTTCAAGTTCTGCATATAAAACTTCAATCTAACATCACCAACAAGCTCATTTATAACTAACAGATAGTTCAGAACTTAATCAACACAACAAATGTTCATTTAACAAAAAGTGAATTTCGTTTTACATTTCAATCTGAGTTTCAACAAACATCTGAATTTCTAACTGATAAGTGAATTTCAAATTGAATTTCATGTGAATCTCGTAACAGAACTTGAGCTTATAAAACCAGTCATCACGCATCAAAATTCATTCATTGGTCTTCATTTTTTTCATTCCTCACAGAAAAATCTTAATAAAGTTTCATAACAGAAAAATCACAACATTAAAAATTCCTCACTCAGCAATCGATTCATTCATCAAGGTTTCACCATACAATCAACAGAAGAAGAAGAAGAAGAAGAAATAGTATTGTGTAGAAGAAGAAGAAGGAAGGAAGATTGAAGAATCAAATCGTGTATTGAATACCTGAGTTTTGACTTTGAAGTCGCTGACGAATCCGTGTTCTCCATCGCTGATAGGCTCTCTCTTCCTATCGCTTTATCGATTCATCTATTGTAATATGAATTGAAGTCAAAGATTCATTTCGTTTATTGATTCAACGTCCGTTTTGTTTTGCCGAGGTATCGCGGTAGCTTCAATTTTTTAGGTGGAGTTTGATGTTTCTTGTTTCGAATAGGATAGATGGCGGCGGAGATTGGCGCGAGTGTGTTTCTTAGTTTTGCATCACCGCCGCCGGTGACGAAATCTGGCGCGACTAGGTTCAACATCGGAACCTGGTTTTTCCTTGATAAGAAATTCTGGACAAAGTTGATTTCGGGAGCACATTCAGAGAAGACCCAGTGTCCACCAACACATTGTGATTTCTGCCTTCCTCAGGAAGCTCCTCGTCACAAAAACTCAAATTATTGCTGGAAGTAATATTACCAACAATATGGTCAAACTGATCCACAGTTACATCATGCTCAACATAGGCTTGCTCGAGTACTTTCTACAATGCCTCCCTATGTGCCTCAGAACTCATCAACAGAGATAACACCAAAATCTTTGACGGGGTTTGGAGCAGCTGCTCCACCACATTGAACTCACTCCTCTTTATCAAACATAATACATCATCATCATCACTAGCCTTCAGCTTGCTGGATTCACTAGACTGACATACTGGAGCACTAACTGGATTCACCACTGGCATATCCACCTTCTTACTGACTGAAACATCGTCTATCTCCTTCAGAAAGATCGGACCGAAGACACGACCACTACGAGTCACCTTTGCCATATCAGCTATATTTACCACGGAGTCTGCTACGGGTAACGGAATCTTTTGACCATTTTCCACCATGGTGGCATTATACTGATAAAGCACAACTTTATCGGATGCATACGGGACAGGGCCCACTAACCGTATTACCAACGACGATACCGATCTATTAACATTGTTGTTGTTGCTACTATCAAAGATTACTACCCGCTCAGGGGTCTTGAACACAAGAACAATTACATTCACATCATTTATATCTCTTGACTGACAAATTTGGATAAGCCTTTCATCCATCAACCTCTGAATATCCCTCTTGACAATAGCACATCCTTGAGGGTTCACGCTGCATATCACACAACCATCATGGTCATGCTCACAATCACTGGCCAAACATATATCTCTATGGATTGAAACCAAAGACTCTGATATGGCGGATATCATAAACCTTATACTCTCAAGGACAACCATCTACCATATTGACAGAAGCATTACCATGCGTGGGAAACATATTAGCTTTCCATTAGGCGCACGGTCCTCGAAGGACACCATCCCACTCTTCACAAGCTTTTGTACTTCGTTTTTTAACGGGTAGCAGTTCTCAATGTCATGGCCAGGGGCTCCCTGGTGAAAGTCATAACGGAGTTCAGGTTTGAACCACCACAGAAGTGGATCGAGAATTTGTGGTGGATTTCTGGGTTGAAGTAGGTTCTTGAGAACCAAAGATGGATATAATTCTGCGTAAGACATATGAGTAGGGTCGAAAGAGACCTTCTTCCTCTCAAAACTTTGTTGTTGATTATTGTTGATTATTGTTGTTATAGTTGGTTCTTTGTTGTAGTTGTTATTGACGTTGTTGTTGAATCAGAACTGATTGATTGTTGGAATTGTTGGAAAAAACTGGAATCACGGAGGAAACTTGATGTTGGTGTTGACGAGGTTGAGAACTCCTTCTGACATGAGGCCTCCTCTGCCTCCCTACAGATACTTAATTAGTTTCCCCCTCTTTTTTCTTGGAGAAACTACTCCCATATTTCTTACTGGACGATGCTTCTTCTTTAGTCAGGGACTTTGAACTTCATCGGGATCTTCACATTCGGCACTAGGCAAAGCTTAGCAGTGCTTTTACCAAACATGTATTTTCCTTTTAACATCTTCAACTCCTTTCACAACTGTAAGACCCTAATTTTGACCCTAAGATCCCTCATACCATCTCATCATATGCATTAACATTGGGATCACACCTTGGAATCCTCCTTACCCCTCATTCATTGGGTTTGCATTGGGAGAGATCACCAAGAAAATTTGATTGTATCATACTTAATTTTGTATTATTTACTAACCAAAATACCAAAAATATGTCAATGTATAGTTTGTTGCTTTTGTAGGTAGTGTGCATGCTCACCTATGCTCTATCAAACTCATATCTAGGGTTTAAGACCCTCAATGCAAGGAGAACAATCAAGAAATGGTTTACATTGGCTCTTATCATCATATATGGATCCCCATGATCTTCACATAATATTTTGATCAAGAAATCATCAAGAGTTTGGAGCTTGTTTGCCTTGGAAACCCTAATTCATCTGGGTATCTTCTGTGACTTGTTCAACAAGTTTCTTCAACAATTGATTAAATATTTCAAGGGATACTTCAAATTACATCATCTTATGCATATATGATCCTCCATGAGTCACAAAAGTCAAGATAATGTCAAGATAGCAAGATGGTTCATGGTGGTTGACCAGAGAAAGTCAACTAGTCAAAACTTGGGTTCCCTAGACCCTATCTCCTACAATGTTTGTCATATGAAAATGATTCCAAGATAAAAGTTACTCACAATGACATTCCAAACACCTTTCATGTTGAAGTCAAGATCTAGTGTTGCTTGGAGAGTCATTTTTCATGGTGAAAGATTATAGGTCATTTTGTCTGAACCCTAACTTAAAGGTCAACTTCCCAAGACCATAACTTGCTCAATTTTTATGAGATGAAATCCATTTAAATTTCATGATCAAATTCATGACGCCTAATTAAACTTTGATGTTTGGAGGAAGTTCAAATTAAACTTTCAAATTCATGTGCCAAGAGGAAAGATTATAGGTCATTTTGAGCAAATACCATTGAACAGGTGATTTTCCTCAACTTCTAAAATGCATAAATCCTGCAATCCAAGTGAGGTCAAATTTTTGACCAAATTGAAGAGGTTTGAAAGAGCTACAACTTAGATGAAGGAACTTTTCTCATTTGAAGTCCATAGAAAAAGTTATTCAAGGTGGAAGAAGTGAACATTTGACTTGGGACTTAGAAAATATTCAAATATGTTTGATTTCCCACACTTACACCTCAAAATTCATCATGATCCAAGCTTCAAATGAAAAAGTGTTCAACACAAAAATTGTTCCCCTTGATCTCACCTTTCCAAAAAGTCCAAGATCATCTCATTTGGCCGAAGTATGAAGGACTTGTGCATGGGTGTAAGTTGAAGGACCATTTGGAAGATTTCCACTTCCACTTTTCATACACAATTGCATGGCCTTCCAACATGAATTCAGCATGACTTTCACTCAATTTTGGATTAGATTGCAACACTTGATGTGCCTATCACACACCCATGCAAGAATGCAAAGAGAATTTTCAAATTTTTCCAAAATTGGAAGTGTGTGGAAATCAATCTCATGGCCTATAAATAAGACCCTCATTGCTCAGAATTAGGGACCTCATGCCCAAGCTTTGAACCTGCAACCCCAAACCCTCACCATTGAAGGATAAGCTTGAAGATTTTCTTTGAAAATCGAGTTCCAATTCTCCATCTGTTTTGAGATTGAAACTCCAAGAGTCCATACCTTTCCTTGATCCATTTCACTTTCAACAAGCATCTGAAGCAAGGCCAAGCATAATTGAAAGCAAGATCATGCCAATCTGAAGCTCCATTGAAGGTGAATTTTCAGAAATTTCATCTCTTCGATTCTCCCCCAATTCTTCACCATTCTTGTTGATTTTTGGTTGTCTGAAGTCCTATCAATGTAGGCAAGAAGATTAAGTTGCTTTGAGGTCAAATCGAAGCAACTCAGTTCATGATCCTCAAAATTCACATCCTTGTATCTTTTTATATACATGGAATTGGAAAAAATTGAGGCCAAATTCGTACTCCTGAGCATTTTTCCTTCAAATTAGTGTATTCACTTTTCATTTTCCATTGAGTTGAGCTTGGACCAGACCGGTGGTGCTCACCGGAGAAGATGATCGGAGCTAGGGCTCCGGTGGTGCGCTGGAACAATCCAGGCCATCTGATTTGGTTCTCACATTTTAATCTCATCCATCCAATTTGATTACCACGCGTGTGGCACAGTTGACTGAGGCGTTGGTGAATGCCCGTGCTTGGCCATCAGATCTGCCACCTCAATTAATGAGGGAGATCTGATGGTCTTTGTTTTTTATATTTATATTTTATTTTCTGATTTTTTATTTAATCCTTTTATTTTAATTAATTCATATTAATTTCATTTTTAATCCAAAAAATATGGGACTTTCACCAAAAAAATTCAAATATTTTCCTCTTTCATTTTTTGAATTAAAATTATATTTTGGATTAATTTTGATATTTTTCATGATTTAATTGTTTTTGTGCATATTTTTAATTATTTAAAAATACTTCTGACTTTTCAAAAATCATGAATTTTTTTGTCTATGGTCCTTCGACCTTTTTTGACCTATGATAAATCTCTTGGCCATTTATTTGGTGTTTTGAAGAGGTTTTAGGTTTTTGATCAAACATAATTTAATTTAAATGCATTTTAATTTAAATTTTTAATTGATTAATTGTGTAAAAATTATGTTGAGCCATTTTTATTGACGTGTAAAAATTTTGTTGGATTAAAATCATTGGATTTAGGGGATTGATGAAATGTACATTTCATCTCCCAAAATGAATGAATGATTTTAATTTGATAAAATTCCTCCCATGACCAATTTATGTTTCTCTCATCTCCCATCCCTCTTCATATTTAATCCCATTCTTCCCTATCCCTTCCATTGACCAATGAAGTCTCAATATCCTAAGGCTAATTGGTTCATCCATAACTTTATGTTAGATGAACCAATACAAGTATGGATGAGATTAGGTCCATCCTTTGATCATTTTCCTTTCAGTGTGGTATGTTTTAGGAGTATGGTTCATTATACCATATCTCTAACATGCATTAACACCAAAATTTCTATTGCCCGACCTCAAATAGTTGTGACTTCTACATAAGTCCAATTACGATTGCTTAACATAACGCTAAATTTTGACGCAAAGGCACAACATTCTAGTAAGTGAGATTGTTAGTCTCCCCCTTTTCATGGTATTGTGTGGAAACTTGGCCTTTTTTCCTTCCTTTGAAAGATTTCTTGGTTCAAGGATCCATGCTTGTGAATAGAGGGTTGAGTGTTCTCCAAAGAATGACTTAATCAATTGAAAAGCAAAATTCCACTAACATCTAATCATCTAACACTTGACTAACTTTTATTATTCTTGCTTTTATTTTCAAGTCATTTACTTTATACAATTTAAATTCAAGTCATTTACCATTTCATTTGTCATTTTACATATCATTTAACTTGTTTATGCTTATGTCAATTTCACTTTGCTCACTTGAGCCATATATTGTGATTGTATATATTTGTTTGTGTATCTTGTTTGTGTTTATGGTCTTAGGACCTTAAAATACTTAATAAACAACAAAAGACCATAAAAAATGCTTGTATATTTGATTTGAGCTTTGGACCTAGAATTAGGCAACATTCCCTATGCAAAAGGACTTGGCCAATGCTAACATTTCTGAGACCAAGTTATTGTGATTTGAGTTTCCATCTGATGCAAGTATTGGGATCCACATGAATTCATCTTCTACATGGTGTTGTTGCAAATGTTACTTTGAACCTGTGTCTAATACCTTATTTTAAGCCAATCAAGGAGTATGTCATCTAATACATGGGAAGATTAAGAAGAAGATTGTGAAGTTGCTTTCTTGGATGTGGTTATCTTTATTTGATGCCTTTCTCTTCATATTTCTACTTGCTTATTGATATTGCTTAATTTAAAATCCAAAGGAAAAGTGGGTTTCTATATGACATTCTTGTCTGTTGGATTACATCCCATTGGTCAGATCTTTTCAACTCTTAACTTTTAATTTTTGTTTATGATTAGTCTCTTCATCTCCTCCCATTCTTCTTAAATTTCAAATCTCTCCCCCCTTTTTAAAATCTTCTTTGCTTGTGATTTCTAAACTTAGACTCTATTGCAAATTAGAAACTTTGGCCTTATGCCATTGCATTTTAAAACTCTTTTCTTAAATTAAACTTGTAAATGAATCTAATCATATTGACATAAAAATTTTAAAAGACAAAAAGAACTAATACTCATTAAAACTCTTTTGGGACTTTGTGCCTCTTCTAAATTTATATTTTGATTAAAAGCAATCCACTTATTTTGAAATTGATACCACGAACTACGAAGTTTTGATCCCTCATTTTTATGTTGGCACGTAGGCACAAGTCCGAAGGTCTTGTCAAACACAAAAATATAATTAATGAATTCTTTTCACACCCCAACACTCTATTTGTTGCAAACATCTTTTATGCCAAAAACACATACACACATAAAAAAGGGCTCCCTAGAAGTACCTAGGACACTTTGGGTGCTAACATCTTCCCTCTGTGAAACCAACCCCCTTACCTGTAATCTCTGGCATTTTATTAGTTTTGGTTTGAAAACTTCTTATCTTTGGGTTTTGTTCGTACTTTTCTGTTTTCCCTTGGAAACAATAAAAGCACGGTGGCGACTCTGGTTTTATTAACGTTAAGCTTATCCATAGGTTGATGGTCATGAATTTACCACTATGGAAATTAAGTGGCGACTCTGTTGGGGAGTAGTCCTCAGTGGGTTTAGCCTACTTTTTTATGTGTATATAGTTGTATATTTGATGTGTGTATACTTGTTTTTATGATATAATCTGCTTGTTGTGCTTGGTGATCTCTGAGTGGTGAGATAAGTTCTAACCCGAACTTGAGTGCAATTAAGATAGGAGGATGGTATAGTCATGTTCGACTTGTGTGGAGTAGTCATTAACAAGTTGGCTTGAGACCCATCTACTCAGTGGAGACCCTTTTAGAGCTATTGATGTCACACAAGTTATTTGTGGTTAGACGTTACTTTCTCTGATTTGTGGTTCGAGAAGCAGAGGACCGTAGAACATTTAACCCAACTTGTCTTATTTAGGACGTAGTGCAGAGACTGTTCAAGTGTAGACTTGATAACAGTTGTTACGCGATACTACACTCTGATGAGTTTCTCTTGAGAATATTATGGGTTGATGAGTCAGTCATTCTAATGTATATTATTCGATAGATGGAATTAAGACTCTGGGAACTTTTTAGAAAATGATCTACAGGTTTTATCCTTAGTACACTACTTTGGGGTGGTTCTTAACCTAACTCCATGCTCATGACTCAAAACAAACCCTTGATTCTTGGTTGATCTGATCAAGTCTTATCAATATCAATGGAACTTGGGTGTTGATAAGTGTAGCGGGAAATTCATGATCATTAAGTTATTTACAAGCTAAAGATCAATTAACAAGAGTCGCCACCGTGCTTTTATTGTTTCCAAGGGAAAAGGGAAAAAAGTACGAACAAAACCCAATTAGTAAGAAGTTTTCAAATAAAAACTAATAAAAGTCAGAGATCACAGGTAAGGGGGTTGGTTACACAGAGGGAAGGTGTTAGCACCCAAAGTGTCTTAGGTACTCCTAGGGAGTCGTTTTTGTGTGCATATGTATTTTGTACAAAGTGATGTTTGCAAACAAATAGAATGGGGGGATGAGAAAAGAATTAGTGAATTATATTTTTGTGTTTGACAAGACCTTCGGTCTTGTGCCTACGTACCAACATAAAAATGAGGGATCAAAACCTCGTAGTTTGTGCTATAAATTTCAAAGTGAGTATATTGGTTTTAACAAAAAATTAAGTTTGAAAGGCACAAAGGCCTAAAATGGTTTGAATGAGTTAGTTCTTTTTGGCTTTTTGAAAGTTTAAGTCAAGTATAGTTAGATTTATTTACAAGTTTGATTTAAGAAAATATGTTTGAAAATGCAATGGGATAAGGCCAAAGTTTCTACCTTTTGCAAAAATGGCCAGAGTTTAGAACAAAAACAGTTCACGCAAAGAAGATTTTGAAAATGGAGGGAGAGATTTTGAAATTAAAGAAATGGGGAGAAGATGAAGAGACTACCCTATATACAAGAATTTAAAAGTTTAAAGTTGAAAAGATCTGACCAAATGGGAGCAATCCAATAGACATGTATGTCAATAGAAACCCAGAATTCCCTTGGACTTTTAGAATCAAGCAAAACACAAATGCACATTTATCAATCTTGCAGAGCAAAGGAATCAAATAAAGATGACCTCATCCAAGCTTATCCACTTCAAAGATCTTCTTTAAAATAACCTATGTAATAGATGAATTCCACAAGTCACATGTTCAATATAACAGCTTAACAATGACCAATGTTACATATGAATCTGGAGAGGAATAGAATGATGTATCAGATGAATTCAAACTTGCAAGTTCTTGGTTCTTCAACAAATTGGCATTAGCAAAGGACAGCCTAATTTCTAAGTCCAATTGGGGAGATCAAACAACAGTCCACTCAAAAAGTCTTTTAGGGTTTTTGTTATTATTATGTGCATTAATGGTCAAAGACCAATCAAACAAACAAAGCAACAAAATATCACACAATATGGTCCAAGTGGACAAAGTGAAAATTGCATAAACATAAACAATTAGAATGATATGTACAATGACAAATGATAATAGAACAATAAAAGTAAATTGCATTAAAAGTAAAAGCTTGAAAGTAAAAGTTAATGGTTAGTAAGTTAGTAGTTAGTTTTGTTTTGCTTTTTGATTTCAAGACATTCTTTGGAGAAGACTCACCCCAATTGCCACAAGCATGGATCCTTGAACCAAAACATCTTCCAAAGGAAGGAAAGAAGGCCAAGTTTCCACACAATACCATGGAAGAGGGGAGACTTACAATCTCACTAACTAGAATGCTTATGCCTTTTGTGTCACAAATTTAGCGCTATGTTAAGCAATCGTAATTGGACTTATGTAGAAGTCACAACTATTTGAGGTCGGGCAATAAACTTTTGGTGTTAATGCATGTTGGAGACATAGTATTAAGAACTATGCTCATTAAACATACCACACACAAAAATATGCAAAAGGTGTGGCCTAATCTCATCCATACTCATGTTAATCTTTCAATCAACTAGCATTAGGATTTTGAGATGTCATTGGCCAATTAAAATGAATGGATGAAGAAGGGGAATTAGATGAAGAGGTAAATGGATGAATGAGATCACAAATTGGTCAAAGGAGGACTTTTATCAAATTAATATTATTCATTCATTTTGGAAGATGGAATGTACATTCCATCAATCCCCTAAATCCAATAATATTAACTTGACAAAGTCAAATCAACCTTGACCAAGACCCAACAACAGATGAGAAACTCCAACAAGTCAATCCAAATGGTCAACATAATTAAGATGGCATTTATTCAATTAAAAATATTAAAATAATACATTAAATCTAAATATGTTTTGTCCAAATCCTAAAATCCCATCAAAACACCAAATAAATGGCCATGTGATTTCTCATAGGTCAAACAAGGTCAAAGGACCTTGGATAAAAAATTTCATAATTTTTGGACACTTAAAAATATTTTTTAACAATTAAAAACCAATGAAAAATCAATTAAATCATGAAAAATATTAATAATGATCCAAAAAATAATTTTAATTCAAAATATGAAAGAGAAAAATATATGAAAACTTTCCGTGAAAGTCTCATATTTTTTGGATCAATATTAAATTTATTATGAATTATTGAAGAAAATGGAATTAAATGAAAAATCATAAAAATTAAAAATACGTGGACCATCAGATCTCCCTCATTAATTGAGGTGGCAGATCTGATGATCCCCAGCGCGCGTTCCACCAACACGTGAGTCAAATGCGCTGCAAACATGTTAATCAAAAGGAATGACTGAGATTATAACATGAGAAATGGATCACACGGTTTAGACCAAAGATAACTCATCACCGGAGCCAGAGCTCTGGTTATCTTCTCCGGCGACCTTCGTCGGACTGGTCATCATGAACCATCACCAAAATTTCAAACAAGGACATGATTTTAAAGAGAAAACATCACTGAGCACGAATATCACCTCCATTTCTTCCAATTCCAACTATATTGAGAGATATGTGGAATTGAAAAGTGAGGTTCATGATCTGAGTTGCTTCGATTTGACCTCAAAGCAACTCAAACACCTTGCCTATATTGGTAAGACTTCAGCCAACACAATAATCAGCAGAATTGAGCCAGAAACAAGGAGAATCAAAGAGATCAAATTTGCTGCAAATAACCTTCAATGGAGGTCTGAGCTTGCTAAATCTTGATCTGAATCGTGCTTGGCTTCACATCAATTGCTTGCAGAAGAGGAATGGAATGGCTTAGAATCAACAGACTCCTGGAGAATTGGATTCCAAAATAGTGGAGATTCAAGCTCAAATTCAACTGAATTTTTCAGATTTATCTTCTTAATCTGAAGGGTTTTCTGTGGGGATTCAAAGCTGGCGCAAGGTGTGTGTGATTTCTGAGCATGAGGACTTTAATTTATAGAGAATTCAAATGATATTTGCACACTCACTCAACTTTCCAATTTTGGCAAAATGATGCAAGCATGGTGCATGGGCACGCAAATGCCCATGAAATAATTGTTTGAAATTCCAAAATGAAGTTCATATGCATTGGAGATGGATTGGATTGCAAGGCAATTGAGCTTTGTTGTTTGAAGTTTGATTCTTGACACATGATACCAGTCTGTTTAAGCCATACAGCCTATGCATTTCTCATCCAAAATGCTTGAATTTTAGCTCTTTGGAAAGGTGAGATCAAGAGGAACAAGTTTGATGTTGGAAACATCTCATTTGGAGCTTGGAACTTGGAGATATTTGAGGTGGAAGTTTTGAAAAACTTGACATATTGAAAATTTTCTAAGTGTCAAGCCATATGTCTCAATATTCCACCTTGCTTAACTTTTTATGGGAGCTTCAAATGAGAAAAGTGACTTCATAAAAGTTGTAGCTATCTCAAATACATTCAAAATGGTCACCAATTTCATGTCATTTGGATTTTAAAGGATAGAGTTATGCATTTTTGAAATTTGGCAAAATCACTTGATCAATTGTATAAGTCAAAAGTGACCTATAATGTAGCCTCATATCACATGTTCAAAGAAGTTGAATTAGCTCCCACTCCAAACATCAAAGTTGAAGTAAACACATTTAATTTGATTGTGAAACTTTGAAATCTTTCATCTCATAAAAATTGAGCAAGTTATGGCCTTGGGAAGTTGACTTTCAAATTAGGGTTTAGACAAAATGATCTATAATGTTTCAACATAGAAAATGATTTTCCAAGAAAAACTAGTTCTAGGTCTCAACATGAAAGTTGTTTGGAATGCCATTTAGAGGAAGTTTTCTCTTGGAATCATTTTCATATGGTGAAAAATGTAGGAGATAGGGTCTAGGGAGACTCAATTTTGATTAGATGAATTCATCTGGCCAACCACCATCAACCAACTTGCTAATATTCAATTCTCTTGACTTTCTTGGCTCATGGTAGATCATATATGAATAATATGATGAAATTTGAAGTGTCCCTTGATAAATTTGATCAATTGGTGAGATAAATTGTTGGAGAAGTTACTCAAGATACCCAGTCAAACTAGGGTTTCCAAGGCAAATCACCCTCAAACTCTTGAATCAAAGATGATCAATATAACATGTAGAAGCAAATGGGACTCATATATGATGATCATAACCATTCTTGAGTTGATTCTTGATTGTGCTCTTTGTTCATGAGGGTCACAAACCCTAGATGTGATCAATGAATCAAGGAGATCATGCCCCTACATACAAAAGAGTTAGATGGATACAAAGACATATTTTTGGTATTTTGGTTAGTAAAATGATAATATACAAGTATGATATAATCACAAAGTGCTTCGTGATCTCTCCCAAATCAAACCCAATGAAGAGGGGTAAGGAGGATGCCAAAGTATGATCCCAATGCTAATGCTTATGATAAAATTGCATGGGGGATCTTAGGGTCAAAATTGGAGTCTTACAACTGCCCCTATTTAAGGACATTCTAACTGAGGAGGCGAAGGTTAAAATCTTCATGTCGACTCAGTAGAGTGGGCTTAAATAACAACATAGAGAAACGAATTTTGGTCCATAAGAGACCTTATGATGCATATGATATGAATGCAAAAGTTAATGCTCTATGGAGAAATATTGCCACAAAGGAAAAGAAATAAGAGAGACAGAAAGTCCGCAGGAGTATAATGCATTCCATAAGAAAAACTCACTGGGGAGACAGAGACTCTAGGGGATAAAAGAGGAGTTATGTGCAGGCCTGGCTACGACTTAAAACTGCTGGGGGACTAGAGGAATTCCATAAAAAATGGAAAGACTCAGCCGGGGAAACAAAAACAACTGCAGGGGATACGAATAAGTCAGGATAACACTGAAATATTCAACTCATGCAGGGGAGAAACACAATTTCACTAAGGAAATGTGCACTCAACTCAACTGGGGAGAATTAAAATTCAACACAGGAGGAGCAGAAATCTATTATCTTCTACCGATTACTAGGTAAGAAGATAATAAAGATCTGACAAGGAGAACATTCGTCATCGGTTAGGATGACCATATCAAGGATGACTCACTGAGGACCGCCAGGAGGTAGTATTCTTTACCGGTTACTGGGTAAGAATAGCCTTGCTGGGAAAAACTGCAGAAGATAGGATTTACAACTATCAGTTACTGGGCAGAAAACCAAGGGGTGAGAGTATCTGTCATCGGTTAGGATGAACATATCAAGGATAAACTCAACAGGGAAGAAAATCCGTCATCGATTAAGATGAACATATAAAGGATATACTTGTCTGAGGATGTCAAGGAGGATACCCGTCATTGGATAGGATGAACATATCAAGGATATACCAACTGAACAACAAAAGGGGAATTACATCTATCGAAAACTGGATAGAAATCTGTCAAAGAGAAAAATCCGTCACCGATTAGGATGAACATATCAAGGATTCACTCTGCGAGGGGATAAAGCAGGATTTACAACTACCGGTTACTGGGTAGAATACCAATCAAAGAGAAAATCTGTCACTGGTTAAAGTGAACATATCAAGGATAGACTCTGAAAAGGGGAACAATAGGATTTACAACTACCTGTTACTTGGTAGAAGACTAATCAAAGAGAAAATCCCTCACTGGTTAAAGTGAACATATCAAGGATAGACTCTGTTGAGGAGATAAAATAGGAATTACATGTATCAGTTACTGGATAGAATACCACAAGGAGAAGAAAACCCGTCATCGGTTAAGATGAACATATCAAGGATTAACTCTCTGAGGAAAAAAATAGGGATTACAACTACCTTTTTACTGGGTAGAATACCAAAGAAGAGAATATCAATCACTGGTTAAAGTGAACATATCAAGGATAGACTTCTGCGGGGAAACAAAAAGATATCTGTCATCGATTAGGATGAACATATCAAAGATATACTTTCAGGGGACTCTACTGGAGAGAAAAAGGGTACTTTTTCCGGGTATTGGGAAAGAAGTAGAAAACCGCAAACTAAAAAGAATATTACAAGTTACTGGGTAATAGGCTCTTAGGGGACCGAAATATCTATCTAGGTAAGAGCTAGAAAGAAAACAGTCAATCAAGACTCAACCCAATGAGGACATAACTCCAGGGGAGTAATTCCTTCCTGAAAATTTACTAGAGAGGAAATTGAAATAACAATCACCCACGAGGAAACAAACTCGGTGAGGGAACAGAGAAAGGTTAAAAAAAATTCTGCTTAGGGGCTGACACTTTATATTTGAAGGAGGACAAACACCAGATTTGGTATGGAGATAAAGTACCGCCATAATAGAGAATGAGAATCTCAAATCAAATATGAAGATGCAGGATATGCAAATCATGAATTTATATGAATGTATATGCGTATATGTGTATGGTGATTATGCTGACAAAACGATCACAAAGGATACAAAAGTGTCGCAAAGAAATTGAACCACCGGTACAATCCTCGGTCAATCCACCAACATCATGGAGACAAACTGCTGGAGAACAGAGAGATCATCATCCCAAAGGCTCAACCTTGGCTGGGGAAAGAGATTTGCTGAGGAAAATCGAATCTGTAGGGAATTTTAGGTCAACACCATAAAAATGGGAGACAACCCTACTGGGGAACAAATCAAAAGCTGCTCAAGAACCAGGAGGAAACTCTGACTGGGAGCAAAGATACAACAATCGATGGGGACACCGAGGCGATCTACTGGGGAGAAATCAAACATCTCTGATGACCATCTATCTGCTGAGGAAATAACGAACTCCACTGGGAAGGCCGAACTCTGATGACCATCTATCTGCTGAGGAAATAACGAACTCCACTGGGAAGGCCGAACTCTGATGACCATCTATCTGCTGAGGAAATAACGAACTCCACTGGGAAGGCCGAACTCTGATGAGGACAAGGACATGCCGCAACCAACTCAGCTGGGGATAAAGAAAGGAACTCCACTGGGGATCAAACACTCTGCCAAGGGTCTGAATTAGCACAAACGTCTAGGGATACCCAAAGAGTTAACTGCTTGGGGAACCTCAGATGCTTCGCATTTAAGAACTTGCTATTCAATAAAATGTTGTTGATATTACTCTTGCTTGCTTTGGAAATGTTGCTTTTATATTTAAAACTTGATTTTGATTTTTAAAAAAAAAATTAATTTCAAAATGATCATAATAAAATTTAAAACTATTGGCTGAAGTAAATAAGAGTAGAAACAATTGGATAAAAGCTTAACTTTATTTAATAGGATGGTAGTCTGTAAATGACAAGACTCCATAGATTTTACAAAGTTGAAAATGGTAATTTGCATGGAAAAGGGTTACATTGAATACAAAGGATCCTTAATCCTTCTACCAAATCTTGATATCCACTGTGCTTTTGACCGCTGCTGAAGATGAACCAACTTCAACCCTTGTGCTCAAACAAGTCTTCAAAACCTTGAAGATCAGCAGGATGCCGTTACTTGCCATAATCCCTAATTTTTGCATAAGTTGCCCCAAGGTGGGGTACTCAACTTATCGGGAAATTTATTTTCTGTTTTTATGTCTCTAATTTTTGCCTGGATCGCCCTTTCGGGCTTTCAATCCACCGAGACACGCATTTTTGCCTAAGCCGCCCTTTCGGGTTTTCCACTTAGCGAGCTGTTCTTTTATTTTTAGGCGAAGTATTTCTTGACTGCATCTACGTTCACAGGACAAGTGAACTCTTCACCATCCATAGTTGTAAGAATCGAAGCACCACCTGAAAAGGCTCTCTTAACAACATATGAGCCTTCATAACTAGGGGTCCATTTTCCTCTGGAATATGGTTTGAATGATAAAATATTCTTGAGCACAAGGTCACCTTCTCTTTACACACGAGGTTTGACCTTCTTATCAAAAGATTTCTTCATTCTCTGTTGATATAGTTGACCATGACACATGGCAGTTAACCTCTTTACTTCTATCAAATTCAACTAGTCAAACCTGGTCTGACACCATTCAGCTTCAGTCAACTTGGCTTGCATGAGCACACGCAACGAAGGAATCTCAACCTCTACGGGGAGCACTGCTTCCATACCATATACAAGAGAGAAAGGGGTTGCCCCTGTTGAAGTGAGGACAGATGTACGATACCCATGTAAAGCAAATGCGAGCATCTCATGCCAATCCTTATACGTGACAACCATCTTCTGAATAATCTTCTTGATGTTCTTATTCGCAGCTTCAACAGCCCCATTCATCTTGGGTCTATAGGGAGAAGAATTATGATGTGCAATATTGAAGTCTTTGCAAAGAGCTTCCACCATATTGTTACTCAAGTTCGATCCATTATCAGTGATGATCTTACTTGGCACACCATAACGGCATATGATATGATTCTTGATAAACCTTACAATAACTTGCTTGGTTACATTTTCATACGATACCGCTTCAACCCATTTTATGAAGTAGTCAATTGCCACTAAAATGAAACGATGTCCATTCGAAGCTTTGGGCTCAATCATCCCAATCATATCAATTCCCCACATGGAGAAAGGCCATGGGGAAGAGATAACATTCAGAAGTGTCGGAGGAACATGAATCTTATCAGCATAGATTTGACACTTGTGGCACTTCTTCACAAACTTGCAATAGTCAGATTCCATTTTCAGCCAATAGTAACCTGCTCGCAACATCTTCTTCGTCATTGCATGTCCATTGGAATGAGTACCAAAGGAACCTTCATGCACTTCGGTCATCAACAAGTCTGCTTCGTGTCTATCCACGCATCTGAGCAAAACCATGTCGAAGTTTCTCTTGTACATTATATCACCATTCAAGTAGAAATTACCGGCTAATCTTCTCAAAGTCTTCTTATCTTTCAATGATGCCCCAGGCAGGTAAATCTGATTTTGGAGGAAACACTTGATGTCGTAATACCATGGCTTCTCGTCTTTAATTTCTTCAACAACAAACACATGAGCTGGCCTATCAAGACGCATCACAGATAAATTGGGAACTTCATTCCAATACTTCACTACAATCATTGATGCCAACGTTGCAAGAGCATCTGCCATTCGGTTTTCATCTCGAGGGATATGATGAAACTCAACCTTTGTAAAGAAAGTTGAAATCCTCCTCGCATAATCTCTATATGGTATCAGATCGGGTTGATTCGTCTCCCATTCTCGTTTGATCTGATTCACAACCAAAGTCGAATCACCAAAGACATCCAAATACTTGATTCTGAGATTCATGGCCTCTTTAAGCCCCATAATGCAAGCTTCATATTCTGCCAAGTTGTTTGTACACTTGAAAGTCAATCTAGCTGTAAATGGCAAATGCATGCCTTGAGGAGTAATAATCACTTCCCCAATGCCATTTCCATATTGATTAACAGCTCCATCAAATACCATGCCCCAACGGGAACTAGGCTCTGGCCCTTCATCTAGCAATGGTTCATCACAATCTTTCATTTTTAATTACAAAATATCTTCATCTGGAAAATCATACTGCACTGATTGGTAATCTTCAATTGGTTGGTGAGCCAAATGGTCAACCAAGATACTACCTTTGATCGCTTTCTGATATTGGTATTCGATATCATACTCTGATAACAACATCTACCAACGGGCAATCCTCCCAATTAAAGCAGGCTTCTCAAATATATACTTGATTGGATCCATTTTGGATATCAACCAAGTCGTATGATTCAACATATACTGACGCAGACGCTTGGCAGCCCAAGCCAATGCGCAACAAGTCTTCTCAAGCATTGAATACCGAGTCTCACAGTCGGTGAACTTCTTACTGAGGTAGGAAATGGAAAATTCTTTCTTTTCGGTCTCATCATGCTTGCCAAGAACACAACCCATACTATCTTCTAGCACAATCGAATACATTATCAACGGTCTTCCTTCAATAGGTGGAGACAAAATCGGAGGTTCAAGCAAATATTCCTTGATACTATCAAATGCTTTCTGGTAGTCTTCGATCCAATCACAAGATTGATCTTTCCGAAGAAGCTTGAATATAGGCGCACATGTGGCAGTCATGTGGGAAATGAATCTGGAAATATAATTCAAGCGGCCGAGAAAACTTCTGACTTGCTTCTCAGTTTTGGGCGCAGACATCTCTTGTATTGCTTTGACCTTAGCATGATTAACTTCAATACCCTTCTCGCTGACAATAAAGCCCAATAACTTATCAGAACGAACACCAAAAGTACACTTATTGGGATTCAAGCGGAGTTTATACTTCCTCAAACGCTGGAATAGCTTCAACAAATGCTCAACATGTTCCTCTTCATCAATTGATTTAGCAATCATGTCATCAACATAAACTTCAATCTCTTTATGCATTATATCATTAAAAAGAGTAGTCATTGCTCTCTGGTAAGTTGCATCAGCATTCTTTAGACCTAAAGGCATCACTCTATAACAGAATGTTCCCCAGGGTGTAATGAATGTGGTCGTCTCCATATCCTCGGGTGCCATCTAAATCTGATTATATCCGGAAAATCCATCCATAAACGAAAAAACTTTGAATTTAGCAGTATTGTCTACCAACATATCAATTTGTGGCAGAGGGAAATCATCTTTCGGACTGGCTTTATTCAAATCTCTATAGTCAACACACATGCGGACTTTTCCATCTTTCTTCGATACAAGCACAATATTGGCCACCCATTGTGGATACTCAGTAGTCACAAGGAAACCAGCATCAATCTGCTTCTGAACTTCCTCTTTGATCTTCACAGCCATATCAGGATGCGTTCTTCTCAACTTTTGCTTAACTGGAGGGCACTCTGGCTTCAATGGCAGTCTATGCTCCACAATATCAGAATCCAACCCAGGCATGTCTTGGTAGGACCAAGCAAACACATCTAGATACTCTCGAAGAAGATCAATCAACCCCTATTAAGCATCTGGACATAGTCGAGACCCAATCTTGACTTCCTTCGCATCATCTTCAGAACCCAAGTTGACTAGCTTAATCTGCTCTTCAAACGGCTGAATAATCTTCTCATCTTGCTCCAGAAGACGAGACAATTCAACACTCACCTCTATATCACTTTCCTCATCGGCTTCAAACACAAGGAATTCAAAATTTGGAGAAGGAGAAGGATCATTGTATTCAATGGGGTTAGGATCCAACCTGCATAATGATTTAATATTTTGATTTTAGAGAAGTGAATTTATGACCAAATATTATACAGATGGACAATTATATTAATTATTTATGTTTTTTGTGATTACCATTTTCAGAATAAAGCAAAAAGTAAAAACAAAACATCAAAGATGTGGATGAATAGAATTAATTTTATTGATGATCAATTTAAAATGCCCAACAATGTTCACTTCTCCCTTAGGCATAGGAGAAGGATTTTAAAAGCAATTACTTAGATCGATTCAAAATAACAGGAATATCAACACCAGTCCAATTGTTGCATGTCTGTCCACGCGTTACAAAGTTGCACTGCGCCAAATAAGGGAAAAGAGGGCGCTTATTTTTGCCTATAACAGCGCTTTTAAGCGCCCTCTAAAGTGGCGCTGGCATAGGTAAAGACAGCGCTTTGTTTTCCTGGAGAAAGCGCTGTCTAAAGTGGCCACATTATAGTGCGCTTTCAGAAAAAAGCGCCCTCTGGAGTGGTCCATAAAGGGACACCTTAGAGGGCGCTTTCTGGAAAAAGCGCCCTCTAAAGTTGTCAATGTAAAGTGTTTAGAGGGCGCTTTCAGGAAAAAGCGCCCTCTAAAGTTGTCAATGTAAAGTGTTTAGAGGGCGCTTTCAGGAAAAAGCACCCTCTAAAGTTGTCAATGTAAAGTGTTTAGAGGGCGCTTTCAGGAAAAAGCGCCCTCTAAAGTGTTAGTTATTTTAAAAAAAATTGTTTGAAAAACAGTGGATATTTAATTGGTAACCTGTTCGCATGCTGCAAAAGTGTAAAATTCATATTGAATTCATCCTTTAATCCAATGTTATACACCATTAATCCATTGATATATACAACATGAATCCATTTATATAAAACATTAATCCTTCATATATACAACATTAATATATGATTCTTTGATCAACAATATACAACAACATATTCATGATTTAGTAAAAGTACAACAACAATATACACTATTAGTCTCGAAAGATCCATAGCAACCAACACCCAGTGACCACTGTATCCAAAAGCTGTCTAGTAGTTCTAACCAATACTAAACAAAATAACGCCCATCCACCCATGATGAATAATAGCAAGTGTGCATAATAGGCAGGAGGAACTGCATACAAGATAACATTTTTGTTAAACTAAAGTTTTGTATAGCCTAAAACAAAAACAAGCAAGGGGAATCGAGTAACAAACCTATTGAGACAGATCGAGTACACCTCGCATAACTGAATGGACAAGTTATTGGTCAAACTCTGTAGCTGGTCTGCAGTGAATTTATTTTCATCATACAGCACATGATAATGCGTTGGTCGACTAGTCCCCTGCAAAAAGAACACGTCCAAATGCAAATAACACAGAACTGTCAAAAGGCGATTGAGCAACAAATAGTAAACAATGGCATAAAGTTAAATGACATAGCTAATATTACCTGAATTCCTGCATAGCTGTTAAGGTAAAAATCAAATTCCTTAGGGTGACAAATGCTGGTGTCTACCACGGTTCCTTTGACAATTTAGAACAACAAAATCAGCAAAAAGTGATAAATTCAAATGATAATATATACCAGCTGCGTTGAGAAATATATTGAAAAAACCTGGCATAATATTTCCACTTCTAACGGTCTCTTTGGGGTTGACAGGAAAGAGACGGGTGTGATGTCTCTTTTGGACCACTACAAAAGTAACTTTAGGTAGATACCCATCCTCTATTGAGACACAAGCCTGATGAAAAAAAAATAGTTGGTCTTCAGCACTCCAATGTACTTCAAATTTTACACCCTTGTCTCTTGCACGAATGATTGACTTCATAATAGCCATTTTACCTGTAATAAAGAAAACAATTAAAATCAGATGACAAATGTAAAAACAATTAAAATCATAAAAGTCATTTTACCTGTAATAAAGAAAACAATTAAAATCATTTGACCTGTACCTTTTTCACTAAGTTCTCTTTCTTTTCTTGGTTGGAATATGTTCTACATGTCTCTTAACAACACGGACGGTTGGATTGATCCAAATACCCTCATTATGATCATTTCTAATATATGAATCATTTGATATAATATTCTCATCTTGATCATTTCTGGTAAACGATTCAATCTCAACATCAATATCACCTTGATCTCCAGTGTTTTCATCAATTACTTTGTTGGAAAAAAGAACTATAGACCATTTCGTACTTTTCGGATCATTGACATAGAACACTTGTCTAGCTTGAGAGGCTAGAATAAAAGACTCATCTTTGTATCCCACCCTATTAAGATCCACTTGCAAAAATCCTGACTTATCCATTCGAATGCCATTATTATTTTCAACCCACTTGCAACCAAATATAGGAATCTGAAACTTCTCATAATCAAACACCCAAATGCGCTCGATAACACCAAAATACGACAGATTTGCAAATTTGGGGTTTAAGTCCTTCACACTTGATATGTGCATTGCTTCAGCTACCACGGTGACACCACTATTCTGCATAGTACTTTTATCATCTTGTTCTTTGGTATAAAATGTGTATCCATTAATCGCGTATGCGCTATAAGAAAAAACATGGAAACTTGGACCATATGCTAAGCATCTCAACCTTTCTGTTATTGAAGCGGGATCTGAATAATACTTTGAATAAATATGATCCTTAAACCAAGGTATAAAACATCGATTGTGCTCTCGTACTATCCAATTTTCATTTCTATTGGGATTTAAACCTCGGAGAACATCCTTGTGAATTTCAACATACGGCTCAACCTCATTCTCATTGTGCAGAACATACAAATGCACTTGATCCTGTTCGACCCTTGATACTGCCACGATTTTATTTCCAATTAGATTTTTTCCTTCTTTCTTTTCGACAAGCTGAGACTTGGGGAGTTCGATTGACTGAACATTAGACAAATATTCAGTATAAAACTCAATCGCTTCGTCAACAATGTATCTTTCAACCATACAACCTTCTGGTCGACTTCGGTTCTTCACGTACCCTTTTAATATTTTCATATAACGTTCGACAGGGTACATCCATCTCATATAAGCTGGTCCACACAATTGTGTCTCTTTCACAAGATGAACAACTAGATGTACCATTATGTCAAAAAATGATGGAGGAAAAAACATTTCAAGCTCACACAAAGTAATAACAATTTCTTTTTGCAACATTGGTAAGATCGCAGGATTGATCACCTTACTGCAAATTGACTTGAAGAAAGAACACAACTTAGTTATAGAGCTTCTTACTTTTTCTGGAAGAATAGAACGTATACCTATTGGGAGAAAATGTTCCATTATAACATGGCAATCATGGGTCTTTAAACTCTTTAACTTGAGGTCTTTCATAGACACAAGTCTTCTAATATCTGAAGAGTACCCTTCTGGAACTTTAACTTCACTTAGAAACTTACACAATGTTTTTTTCTCCTTTCTAGATAGAGTATAAGCAGCAGGAGGTAGATATGTTCGTTTTCCTTTCTTCAAGGGTCCTAATTCAGTTCTTATTCCCATCGCTATCAAGTCCTTTCTTGCCTTAAGGCCATCCTTAGACTTTCCTTGTATATTGAGTAACGTGCCAATAACACTTTCAAATACATTTTTTTCAATATGCATAACATCAAGAAAATGTCTCACATACAAGGACTTCCAATACGGCAATTCAAAAAAACTGACCTCTTCTTCCACCCACTTTTGACAAGTGTGTGGGCAAAAGGCTTGCCAAACTGAGTATCCAAATCTTTCACCTTTTCAAAAATTTGATCACCCGTCAATATAGGTGGAGCTCTGCCTTGTTCTGTCTCTCCATTGAACGCCTTTCTCCATCCACGGTAGTGATGATTTGAATTTAAGAATCTCCGATGACCGAGAAAGACATTCTTCTGACCAAACTCCAAGCGCTTCCAATCTGTTTTATCTTCACAAATAGGACACGCACATTGACCTTTTATGCTATACCCTGATAGATTTCCGTATGCTGGAAAATCATTAATTGTGCCAAACAACATCGCCCTCAAGTTGAAACTTTCTTTCCTATATCCATCATAAACCTCCACACCGGTCTCCCACAAAATCTTTAAATCTTCGATTAAGGGCTTGAAGTACACGTCTATGTCATTCCCTGGTTGTTTAGGTCCAGAAATCAACATAGACAACATCATGTACTTACGCTTCATACATAGCCATGGAGGTAGGTTATAAATCATAATAATTACAGGCCATGTACTGTGTGAGATACTCTGGATACCGTGTGGGTTCATTCCATCAGTAGATAATGCCAAGCGAAGGTTTCTTGATTCTTCTCCAAATTCAGGATAATCATTATCAATTTTCAACCACTGTGGTGAATCTGTCGGATGTCGATACTTTCCATCTATAATTCTTTCATCTGCATGCCAGGTCAAGTGTCTTGAATCGGTTTCACTACGAAACATGCGTCTAAATCTCGGAATAACAGGAAAATACCACAAGACTTTTGCTGGAGACAACTTGTTCTTATATCGCGAGACACCGCATTTAGGACACTCATTTAACGATGCATACTCATTTCGAAACAAAACGCAATCGTTTGGACATGCATGTATCTTATCATAGCTCATGCCAATAGAGCACAACATCTTTTTGGTCTCATATGTTCGATTGGGAAGAACATTATCCTCAGGAAGCATATCTTTCAAAAGGGCTAATAACTCTGTGAAACTTTTATCCGACCACCCATTGCCCGCCTTTAAGTTGTACAACTTTAATACCGCAGACAATCTTGTGAATTTAGTGCAACCATCATACAAAGGTTTCTCTGCATCACTTACCAACCTCTCAAACATTTCGGGACAATCCTTAAGATCTCCTTCAAGTGCTTCTGCAATCTCTTCAACTCGATCAAAATCGTATGTATCTGCGCCACTATAGTTTGAGGCATAGGTCGTACTATCCCCCGGTTCAACATTATCGTTACTTTTCTCACCATGCAAATTCCAACATGTATAACTTCGATCAATTCCATGCCTCATTAGATGCGATGTCAACTGAACTGCGTCAACCCGTTTCCCATAACAACAACCCAAGCAAGGACATATCATTCTACTGGGGTCTTCGGCGTGCACAACGGCAAACTTAACGAATTCTGATACCCCATTCTCGTACTCTCTCGACAATCGATTGGAAGACATCCATGTATTATCCATTACTAATTAGAATAAACAAAAAACAATTTCAGAAGAGTTCAAACACATTCGGACCTAGGTTTCTAATGATACTGGTGTTGACACAAAATCATATGTTCATAGGTCGTATAACCCATTACATCCGCTATCATGGTCACTAAAAACCAACCGTCAATTTCCTATTGCATCCGCTATCATGGTCGAAACAAACGTAGAAGAAGGAAACGCGCAGTAATAAGGTAAAACAGAAATTGGGCAAAGCTAAAACAAAGCAATAACATAAAACAGAAATTGGGAAAAGCGTGTACCTTTGATTGATAGAAGGAGGAAACGCGCATGTAGATCTAACAGAGGTGGAAGGAAAACGCCTCAGAACCCTAACGTGAAAAAGAACGCTAATAACAGATAGTGAAATAACAAAACGCGCAGTATGTTATAATTTTAATGTTTACTAAAGGGGACATTAGAGGGCGCTTGTGGAAAAAAAGCGCCCTCTAAAGGGGGCCTAAGAGGGCGCTTATGAAAGCGCTCTCTAAGGCTTTCCAGAAGCGCTTTATAAGCTGGAAATGCACGTGGACTTATAACAGCGCTTTATTAAAAGCGCCCTCTAAGGGTAACCTTAGAGGGCGCTTTCTAAAAAGCGCCATGTATTGTTGTCCCTCTATCTCCTCCTTATTTTTTCGTTTCACCTTAGAGGGCGCTTATGGAAACAAAGCGCCCTCTAAAGGGGGCCTAAGAGGGCGCTTATGAAAGCGCTCTCTAAGGCTTTCCAGAAGCGCTTTATAAGCTGGAAATGCACATGGACTTATAACAGCGCTTTATTAAAAGCGCCCTCTAAGGGTAACCTTAGAGGGTGCTTTCTAAAAAGCGCCATGTATTGTTGTCCCTCTATCTCCTCCTTATTTTTTCGCTTCACCTTAGAGGGCGCTTTGTTACAAAAGCGCCCTCTAAAGTGCGCTGTCTATTGCTCCTTATTTTTCGCTTCACTTTCGAGGGCGCTTTTGTAATAAAGCGCCCTCTAAGGTGCGCTGTCTATTCCAGTTTTTGGCGTAGTGTTGGTGCGGTCTTCCTCTTCTTTTTCCTCTAGCACAGCAACTAAGTGTTGTTCATTCTCATGAATGAACCCTCCCCTATGGAAGCTGAGTTGCATCTCTTCAGATCTAACGGTTGACGAGCCCTTCTGGAACCCCAAACCAGCTCTTCCCTTGTTGTCGGCGACTTCTACCACGCGCCCCCACTGATCAACAAGACCTTCTTCGACAATCTTTCGCGCATCTTTCTGAGAGGACATAGGTGCCCCAATTCTCTTCTCAACAACAAAAAATAACGCTTGGAACGGTGTTCCAACCTCATCCTCAGCTTCTGCATAGGAAAAAGATGACAGATGGCTGACTAATAGTGCTTTCTCTCCTCTAACAATCACCAACTTGCCATTCTTGACAAATTTGAGCTTCTGGTGCAAAGTGGAAGTAATAGCTCCTGCTTCGTGAATCCATGGCCTTCCCGATAAACAGCTGTAAGCCGGGTGAATATCCATTACCTGGAAAGTAATCTGAAAATCACTCGGACCTATCTTGACTGGAAGGTCCACTTCTCCAATGACAGTCTTGCGAGAGCCATCGAAGGCTTTGACAATTACCCCACTGTACCTCATGGGAGCTCCTTGATAAGATAACTTTGACAATGTTGATTTTGGAAGCACATTGAGTGATGACCCAGTATCAACTAGCACATTTGACAAAGCATCTTCTTTGCAATTCATCGAGATGTGCAAAGCCAGATTGTGATTTCTTCCCTCCTCAAGGAGTTCTTCATCGCAAAAGCTCAAATTATTGCATGAAGTGATGTTGGCTACAATATGATCAAATTAAGCCACAATAACATCTTGCTCCACGTATGCCTGTTCAAGAATTCTCTCGAGTACTTCTCTATGCGCTTCAGAATTTAAAAGCAAAGACAACACGAAAATTTTTGAGGGAGTCTGGAACAATTGCTCAACCACGTTGAATTCACTCCTCTTAATCAGTCGGAGTACCTCATCATCATCACTATTGGCTTTCAAATTGCTGGATTCACCAGACTTATCTCTTGAACAACCAACAGGATCTACACTAGGCACCTCCGCCTTCTTACCAACAATCAATTCTTCTTTGTTTTCCGGGAACACCGGTCCAAAAACTCGATCACTGCGGGTCACCTTCATAACATCTGCAATGCTCACCACTGAACTTGTCGTAGGCAACGAGACTTCTTGACCTTTCTCTATCATCGTAGCACTGTATTGATACGGTACAGCCTTATCAGATGCATACGGGACTGGGCCCGCCAACCGTATTACTAACGGCGAAACCAATCTATTACGGACTTTCTGGCTAATGCTGCTGGCATATCGAATCACCAACCACTCTGGTTGCTTGAAAACAGGAATAATGACATTAACATCGTCATCTTCATGACTAGATTGACAAATCTGGATCATGCCTTCATCCATTAAGTGCTGGATGTCCCTTTTCACGATAATGCACCCTCTTGGGTTCATATAACAAATATCACAACCTCCGTGATCATATTCACGGTCACTCACCATACAGATGTCCTTGTGTATTTTCACCAAGGATCCACAGATAAAACGCACATCAAAAACTTTGTACTCACCAGGACAACCGTCCACCATATTCACTGAGGTATTCCCATGAGCGGGCAAAGGGTTAGCTTTCACATTAGGCGCGAGGTCTTCAAAAGACACCATGCCATTCTTCATAAGCTTTTTCACCTCATACTTCAACGGATAACAGTTCTCAATATCGTGCCCAGGTGCACCCTGGTGAAAAGCACAGCGAAGTTCAGGTTTATACCACCAAGGAAGTGGTTCTGGTATCAGTGGTGGATTCTTCGGTTGAATCAAATTCTTGAGGACTAAATATGGGTACAGTTCGGCATATGACATAGGAATCGGGTAGAAAGAGACCTTCTTCCTCTCGAAGTTTTGCTGCTGGTGATGATTGTTGTTGGAATTGTTGTTGTTGTAGGTGTTTGTTCTTTGTTGCGGTTGTTATTGACGTTGATTTTGATATTGATGTTGTTGTTATTGTTGAATTGGTGTTGTTTGCTGGTTGGAGAATACTGGAATGACGGATGATACTTGATGATGATGATGCTGACGGGGTGGTGGATTTCTTCTGGTTTGAGGCCTCCTCTACCTCCCACTTGAAATAGCATTGGTCTCATTATCCTTACTCTTGCTGAAACTGCTCCCATACTTCTTGCTAGTTGACGCCTCCTCTTTCGTCAATCGTCCTTCACAGACCCCTTCTTCAAGTCTCATCCCCATGTTTACCATTTCGGTAAAATCACTGGGGGCACCGGCAATCATATGTTCATAGTAAAATGAACTCAGGGTTTTGAGAAAGATTTTCGTCATCTCCTTCTCCTCCTTTGGAGGAGTGATCTGGGCAGCCAACTCCCTCCAACGCTGGGCGTACTCCTTGAATGTCTCCTTATCTTTCTGAGACATGGACCTCAGCTGGTTCCTATCTGGCGCCATATCCACGTTGTACTTGTACTGTTTCACAAAAGCCTCACTTAGATCATTGAAAGTGCGGATACTTGCACTATCTAGCCCCATATACCATCGGAGCGCAGCACCTGTCAGGCTATCCTGGAAATAGTGGATCAATAGTTTATCATTATCTGTCTGGGTTGACATCTTGCAGGCATACATCACAAGATGACTGAGTGGACAAGAGTTCCCTTTATACTTCTCAAAGTCAGCAGCACTTTTCCCAAACAGATCTTTGCCTCTCAGCGTTTTCAGTTCCTTGCTCAGCTCAAGGAATTGATCCTTCAATTCATCCATCTTTTCATACTCATGTTAGTCTTTCAATCAACTAGCATTAGGATTTTGAGATGTCATTGGCCAATTGAAATGAATGGATGAAGAAGGGGAATTAGATGAAGAGGGAAAGGGATGAATGAGATCACAAATTGGTCAAAAGAGGATTTTTACCAAATTAATATTATTCATTCATTTTGGGAGATGGAATGTACATTCCATCAATCCCCTAAATCCAATAATATTAACTTGACAAAGTCAAATCAACCTTGACCAAGGCCCAACAACAGAGGAGAAACTCCAACAAGTCAATCCAAATGGTTAACATAATTAAGATGGCATTTATTCAATTAAAAATATTAAAATAATGCATTAAATCCAAATATGTTTTGTCCAAATCCTAAAATCACATCAAAACACCAAATAAATGGTCAAAGGACCTTGGATAAAAAATTTCATAATTTTTGGACACTTAAAAATATTTTTTAACAATTAAAAACCAATGAAAAATCAATTAATTCATGAAAAATATTAATAATGATCCAAAAAATAATTTTAATTCAAAATATGAAAGAGAAAAATATTTGAAAAATATTAGTGAAAGTCCCATACTTTTTGGATCAATATTACTTTTATTATGAAATATTAAAGAAAATGGAATTAAATGAAAAATCTGAAAAATCAAAAATACGTGGACCATCAGATCTCCCTCATTAATTGAGGTGGCAGATATGATGATCCACAGCGTGCGTTCCACCAACACGTGAGTCAATTGCGCTGCAAACATGTTAATCAAAAGGAATGGCTGAGATTATAACATGAGAAATGGATCACACGGTTTAGACCAAAGACAACCTGTCACCGAAGCCAGAGCTCCGGTTGTCTTCTCCGGCGAGCTTCGCCGGACTGGTCATCATGAACCATCACCAAACTTTCAAATAGGGACATGATTTTAAAGAGAAAACATCACTGAGAACGAATATCACCTCTATTTCTTCCAATTCCAACTATATTGAGAGATGTGTGGAATTGAAAAATGAGGTTCATGATCTAAGTTGCTTCGATTTGACCTCAAAGCAACTCAAACACCTATCCTACATTGGTAGGACTTCAGCCAACACAATAATCAGGAGAATTGAGCCAGAAACAAGGAGAATCGAAGAGATCAAATTTTCTGCAAATTACCTTCAATGGAGGTCTGAGCTTGCTAGATCTTGATCTCAATCGTGCTTGGCTTCACTTTAATTGCTTGCAAAAGAGGAATGGAATGGCTTAGAATCAATGGACTCCTGGAGAATTGAATTCCAAAACAGTGGAGACTCAAGCTCAAATTCAACTGAATTTTTCAGGTTTATCCTCTTAATGTGAAGGGTTTTCTGTGGGGATTCAAAGCTGGCGCAATGTGTGTATGATTTCTGAGCATGAGGGCTTTAACTTATAGAGAATTCAAATGATATTTGCACACTCACTCAACTTTCCAATTTTAGAAACATGATGCAAGCATGGTGCATGGGCGCGCATAGGCCCATGAAATGATTGTTTGAAAGTCCAAAATGAGGTTCATATGCATTGGAGGTAGATTGGATTGCAAGGCAATTGAGCATTGTTGTTTGAAGTTTGATTCTTGACACATGATACCAGTCTGTTTAAGCCACGTGCAGCCTATGCATTTCTCATCCAAAATGCATGAAATTTATCTCTTTGGAAAGGTGAGATCAAGAGGAACAAGTTTTATGTTGGACACTTTTTCATTTGGAGCTTGGAACTTGGAGATATTTGAGGTGGATGTTTGGAAAAATTTGACATATTGAATTTTTTTAAGTGTCAAGCCATATGTCTCAATATTCTACCTTGCTTAACTTTTTATGGGAGCTTCTAATGATAAACGTGTCTTCATCAAAGTTGTAGCTCTCTCAAATACCTTCAAAATGGTCACCAATTTCATGTCATTTGGATTTTAAAGGATAGAGTTATTCATTTTTGAAGTTTGGCAAAATCGCTTGATCAATGGTATAAGTCAAAAGTGACCTATAATGTAGCCTCATATCACATGTTCAAAGAAGTTGAATTAGCTCCCACTCCAAACATCAAAGTTGAAGTAAACACATTTAATATTATTTTGAAACTTTGAAATCTTTCATCTCATAAAAATTGAGCAAGTTATGGCCTTGGGAAGTTGACTTTCAAATTAGGGTTTAGACAAAATGACCTATAATGTTTCAACATAGAAAATGATTTTCCAAGCAAAAATAGCTCTAGGTCACAACATTAAAGTTTTTTGGAATGTCATTTAGAGTAAGTTTTCTCTTGGAATAATTTTCATATGATGAAAATTGTAGGAGATAGAGTCTAGGGAGACCCAGTTTTGATCAGATGAATTCATCTAGCCAACCACCATCAACCAACTTGCTAATCTTCAATTCTCTTGACTTTATTGACTCATGGTATATCATATATGCATAAGATGATGAAATTTTAAGTGTCCCTTGATAAATTTGATCAATTGGTGAGATAACTTTTTGGAGAAGTTACTCAAGATACCCAGTCAAACTAGGGTTTCCAAGGCAAATCACCCTTAAACTCTTGAAGCAAACTTGATCAATATAACATGTAGAAGCAAATGGGACTCATATATGATGATCATAACCATTATTGAGTTGATTCTTGATTGTGCTCTTTGTTCATGAGGGTCTCAAACCCTAGATGTGATCAATGAATCAAGGAGATCATGCCCCTACCTACAAAAGAGTTAGATGGATACAAAGACATATTTTTGGTATTTTGGTTTGTAAAATGATAATATACACGTATGATATAGTCACAGAGTTCTTGGTGATCTCTCCCAAAACAAACCCAATGAAGAAGGGTAAGGAGGATGCCAAAGTATGATCCCAATGTTAATGCTTATGATAAAATTGCATGAGGGATCTTAGGGTCAAAATTGGAGTCTTACAATAAGATGAAAACCATAATCCACCAAAATGGATGATTGATCTTGACAATGAATTGATTCATCCCTTGACCTTTGTTTTGCTTTCCTTGTGTGTAATCCCTTATTTGTGATTATTCATGCATTCATACGCATCATGACATTTATCACACGAAAAATAACTTCAAGGAACTGAGGTTTTATTTGCAAATATTTTCAGACCATGGATTGTGGACGAAGGAACACTAAGAAGTACAGTTTCAGATGTCCTGACTTGAAAGAGCTAAGGTAGCTATGATCTTTTGTATTAGATCCCTTAGACTTCAAGCAACATCATGAAAAGCTCTTACCTTTGATATTTACTGATGTGGTTGAAGGACTCTTGAGTGTGTTGGTTCAGTTTTATGACCCTCTCTATCATTGCTTCACTTTTCCCGGTTATCAGCTTATGCCTACGTTAGAGGAGTATGCCCATCTCTTGGGAATATCTGTTTCTGAGAAGATGTCGTTTAGTGGATTGGAGGATATTCCCAGATCTCATATTATAGCTGAAGCTCTTCATCTGAAGAAGTCTGAGATTAAGGCTCGTTGGGTGAAGAAAGGAGGAATATTTGGATTGACTTCTGAGTTTCTCATAGGGAAAGCTACTGTCTTGGCTCAAGTCGGTAGTGTGGATGCTTTTCAAGCTATCTTTATGTTTCTCATATATAGTTTGACTTTGTTCCCTAACATTGACGGTTTTGTTGATGTTAACGCCATTAGAATCTTCTTGATTGGAAATTATATGCCTACTCTGTTAAGTGATGTGTACTTCTCTTTGCATTGAGGATTTCTAAAGGTGGTGGAACTATTGTGTGTTGTGTTCCTCTTCTGTACAAGTGGTTTATTTCGCACTTGCCTCAGACACCTGCTTTTGTGGAGAACAAACAATGTCTACGGTGGTCTCAGAGACTTGTGTCCCTCACTAATGATGATATAGTTTTGTATGACTCCGCATTGAGTGGATTGGATATTATTTACAGTTGTGGTGAATTCTCTAATGTGCCTCTCATTGGTACATAAGGAGGAATCAACTACAACCCTGCTTTGGCTCGTCGTCAACTTGGGTTCCCCTTGAGAGACAAACCTAATAACACTCAGTTAAAAGGTTTTTTCTATCAAGACGGTAAAGATCCCCAATAGATGAAGCTGAAGATGATACATGCTTGGCATAATGTATATAGGAAAGGAAGATCCGAGCATGGTCCGTGCAACTGTGTAGCTTTGGAAGCTTACAATACTTGGGTGAAGAAGAGACCTTTGGAATTGAAGATGTTAAATGCTTGTGAAAGACCTATGTATATGGTTGTGGTTGAGCCATCAACTCTCCCTAACTAAGACGTAGAGGAGTTGCAAGACGCACTCGCCAAGATGAAGCAAGAGAAGGATATGTGGGAAGAGCGGTTCCATGCTTTGAGCCGGAAGCATGAGGAGTTGCAGCTCGAGTCGAAAGACAAGGACACACTTATTGAACTTCTTGAAGACCGGGCAGTGAAGAGACAGAGAGAGCCAGACGGTCCATCTTCCTCTAGTATGCCTCAGTCTTCCAGCGCTTGGTAGAAGATTGTTGATTAGCTTGTCCTGGAGAAGACTCAGATGAAGACTTCTTTTGAGTCCGATATCCGACGCATCCGAAGGAAGTACGCGCCTTCATCCAGATCATCTGACACTGTTATTAGGGGATCCTTAGGATGATTAGTTTCCTTTTCTCTTGTATTCGTATTATGGTTTATGAAATTGTACTCAGTGTAATACTTCTAAATTTTTATGAATAAAAGAGATTTTTATGTTCAATCAAATTGTTACTATTGTAATTATATATTTGCAAATAAAATAGTATGTTCCTTGAAAATAAAAACAAACAAAAACGTTGCATTTCATGCATCATTTGCACAACAGGTTTTTCTTCTGCCAGATGTCTTATCGGTTATTCTTCTGTGCTTTAGCCAAGCTGACTCACTGATACAACACTCGCGCCAATCAACCGAGAATCATGGAGCACTTAGGGCAAGAGAACCGAGAATTGAAGGATAAGATTGCTCGTCTAACTGCTATGATGGAGTCTGTTCTAGATGCTCAGAACCAGTCTTCTCCAACTCCTGCAACTCCTCCTCCTCAGAGGATTGTCGTCTCATAGGTTGCTACCTCAACTGTGCCTATTACTGCTACTCAACCTGGCCCGTCTATGCCTGCCGGATTCCCGTGGGGGATTCCATAAAATTTTATGCCTGAAGGGTTTGCACCTACATTTGCTTCTATGTCGGCATCTAGCCCGGTCATGTCTGTGTCGCCTCTAGTGGTTCATACTCTGCCTCGTGTTGAGGATACCATCTACCATTCTAAGCCATCTGAGGGCCCTGATGTTTATGATAAGATGGATGAGATGAAGGATCATTTCCTTGAGTTGCGAAAGGAATAGAAGACATTGAGAGGAAAAGACCTGTTCGGTAAGAGTGTTGCCGAACTCTGCTTGGTACCAAACGTTAAGATCCCGATGAAGTTCAAAGTCCCTGACTTTGAAAAGTATAAGGGAAATACTTGTCCCCTTAGCCACCTTGTTATGTATGCCAGGAAAATGTAAACTCAAACTGATAATGATCAGTTATTGATTCACTACATCCAAGACAGTCTGACTGGTGCCTCTTTAAGATGGTACATGGAGCTAGATAGTGTAAGTGTTCACACTTTTAATGATTTGGGTGAAGCTTTTGTGAAGCAGTACAAGTATAATATGGACATGGCACCTGATAGAGACCAGCTGAGGTCTATGTCTCAGAAGGACAAAGATACGTTCAACGAATACACTCAAAGATGGAGGGAACTTGCTGCTCAGATTAATCCACCATTGGAAGAGAAGGAGATGACGAAGATTTTCCTAAAGACCCTGAGTTCGTTTTATTACGAGCACATAATTGCCCGTTCCCCCAGTGACTTTACCGAAATGGTAAACATGGGGATGAGATTAGAGGAAGGAGTCTGAGAGGGACGATTGTCTAAAAAAGAGGTATCATCTAGTAAGAAGTATGGAAGTGGTTTTGCCAAAAAGAAGGAAGGGGAAACCAATGCATATCAATAGGGAGGTAGAGAAGGCCTCATGTCAGAAGAAGTCCGCAACCACATCAGCATCAACATCAAGTTTCATTAGTTATTCTAGTATTTTCTAACAATAATTCAGTGCCAGTTCAACAAGAACGTCAACAACAACTGTCATAAAGAACCAACAACTACAACAACAACAATAAGAATCAACAACAACAAAACTTCGAGAGGGAGAAGGTCTCTTTTGACCCTATTCCTATGTCTTATGCCGAACTCTACCCGTCTTTGGTTCTCAAGAACCTACTCCAGCCAAGAAATCCACCTCAAATTCCAGAACCACTTCCGTGGTGGTATAAGCCCAAACTCCGTTATGCCTTTCATCAAGGAACTCCCGACCATGATATCGAGAACTATTACCCATTGAAGTTTGAGGTACATAAGCTAGTGAAAAGCGAGATGGTGTCCTTGGAGGACTGTGCTCCTAATGTGAAAGCCAACCCATTGCCCGTTCATGGTAATTCCTCTGTTAATATGGTAGATGGTTGTCCGGGAAATTTCCGAGTCTTCAATGTGCGACGTATTCGTCGGTCCTTGCTGGAGATGCATGGGATCCTGTGTACCATCAATGATTGTGAACACAACCATGATGGTTGTGCAATTTGTAGCGTGAAACCTCATGGGTGTTTGATCGTCAAGAGAGATATCCAGAAGTTGATGGATGAGAATGTAATCCAGACTCAACAGTCGAGGGATATAGATGATGTCAATGTAATTGTTCTAGTGTTTAAGACCCCGGAGCGGGTAGTGATTCAGTTTGATAGCAGCAGCAGTAACAACGTCAATAGATCGGTATCTCCGTTAGTGATATGTTTAGCGGGCCCGTCCCGTATGCATCCGATAGAGCTGTTCCTTACTAGTATAATGCTATAATGGTGGAGAATGGTCAAGAGGTTTCGTTGCCTACGACCAATTCTATTGTGAATATTGCAGATATTACGAAGGTGACCCCTAACGGTCGTGTTTTCGGTCCCGTTTTCTTGAAAGAGGTGATAGAGGATGTTTCAGTTGGTAAGAAGGTTGATATACCTACAATAAGCCCATTTAGTGCTCCAATGTGTCAGTATGGTGAATCCAACAAATTGAAGTCTAATGATGATGACGAGGTACTAAGATTAATCAAGAAGAGTGAATTTAATATGGTGGAGCAGTTGCTGCAAACTCCTTCGAAGATTTCAGTGTTGTCTCTACGAATGAATTCTGAAGCGCACAAAGAAGCATTGCAAAGAGTGTTAGAGCAAGCCTATGTCGAGGACGATGTTACTGTGGATCAGTTTGACCACATTATGGCTAACATCACTTCCTGCAACGACTTGAGCTTTTGTGATGAAGAACTTCTCGAGGAAGGCAGAAATCACAATCTGACACTCCATATATCAATGAATTGCAAGGAGGATGCATTGTCAAATGTGTTGGTTGATACCGGTTCTTCCCTGAACGTACTCCCCAAATCAACTATGTCTAGATTGTCATACCAGGGCGCCCCTATGAGGTACAGTGGTGTGATTGTTAAAGCTTTTGATGGTCCTCGCAAGACCGTCATTGGAGAAATGGACCTTCCAGTGAAGATAGGTCTGAGTGATTTTCAAATTACTTTTCAAGTAATAGATATCCAACCAGCCTATAGTTGTTTGTTGGGAAGGCCATGGATCCATGAAGCTGGAGCTGTAACATTCACTCTGCACCAAAAATTGAAATTCGTGAAGAATGGCAAGCTTGTCATTGTGGGTGGAGAGAAAGCGTTGTTGGTGAGCCATCTGCCGTCTTTTTCATATGTGGAATCTGAGGAGGAGGTTGGAACTTTGTTCCAAGCTCTATCTATTGTTGATGTAAAGAAAACTGGGGCACCCATGTCTTCTTTCAAGGATGCTCAGAAAGCTATTGAAGTTGGCAGTACAAATCAGTGGGGTCGTATGGTAAAAGTCTGCGAGAACAGGAATAGAGGCAGATTTGGATTCCAGCGAGGGCCATCTAATGTTAAAGCTGAAGAAGTGCAACCGAGTTTCCGTAGCGGAGGGTTCATCCATGGTAATGAACAACACTCAACTGTTGTAATCGAAGGCGTTGAAGATGAATATTGTACCAATTTTGTGACGCATGACAAGACTTGCAACAACTGGGCTGCTGTTGATGTCTTGTTATTATCCATCGCTCTAAGTAATTTGCTTTTTCATTATTTTTAGAAAAAATACTTCTCCTATGCCTAAGGGAGAAGTGAACATTGTTGGGCATTTTTCAAATTATCATCAATAAAATGCAATTCTATTCATCCACATCTATGATGTTTTATTTTTACTTTTTGCTTTCCTAAAATGGTAATCACAAAGAACATAAATAAATAATAATTGTCCATCTGTATAATATTTGGTCATAATTCACTTCTCTAAATCAAAATATTAAATCATTATGCAGGTTGGTTCCTAAACCCATCGAATACAATGATCATACTCCCTCTCCAAACTTTGATTTCCCTATGTTTGAGACTGAGGAAGAGACTGATGATGAAGTATCTGATGAATTATCCCGTCTACTTGAGCACGAGGAAAAAACCATTCAGCCATTCGAAGAGAAGATTGAGCTAGTCAACTTGGGTTCCGAAGATGATGTGAACAAAGTCAAGATTGGGTCTCAACTGTGTACAGAAGCTAATAAGGGGTTGATTGATCTTCTTCAAGAATATTCAGATGTGTTTGCTTGGTCCTATCAAGATATGCCTGGTTTGGATTCTGAGTTTGTGGAGCATAGATTGCCATTAAAGCCAGAATGGCCGCCAGTCAAGCAGAAATTGAGGAGAACTCATACCGATATGGCAGTGAATATCAAAGAAGAAGTCCAGAAGCAGATTGATAACGGTTTTCTTGTTACCGTTGATTATCCGCAATGGGTGGCCAATATTGTGCATGTTCCGTAGAAGGATGGAAAATTCCGTATGTGTGTTGATTATAGAGATTTGAACAAAGCTAGTCCGAAAGATGATTTCCCTCTGCCACACATTGATATGTTGGTAGAAAATACAACTAAATTCAAAGTCTTTTCGTTTATGGACGGATTTTCCAGTTATAATCAGATCAAGATGGCACCCGAAGACATGGAGAAGACCACATTCATTACGCCCTAGGGAACATTATGTTATAGAGTGATGTCTTTCGGTTTAAAGAATGCTGGTGCGACATACCAGAGAGCCATGACCACTCTTTTTCATGATATGATGTACAAAAGAAATCGAAGTCTATGTTAACGATATGATTGCTAAATTGAGTGATGAAGAAGAACATGTTGAGCATTTGTTGATGTTATTCCAGCGTTTGAGGAAGTACAAACCCCGCTTGAATCCCAATAAGTGTACTTTTGGTGTTTGTTATGGTAAGTTGTTGGGCTTTATTGTCAGCGAGAAGGGTATTGAAGTTGATCCTGTCAAGGTCAAAGCAATACAAGAAATGCTTACGCCCAAAACTGAGAAGCAAGTCAGAGGTTTCCTCGGCCGCTTGAATTACATCTCGAGATTTATATCGCACATGACTGCCACATGTGCGCCTATATTCAAGCTTCTTCGGAAAGATCAGTCTTGTGATTGGATCGAAGATTGCCAAAAAGCTTTTGACAGTATTAAAGAGTATCTGCTTGAGCCTCCAATTCTGTCTCCACCTGTTGAAGGAAGACCTTTGATCATGTATTTGACTGTGCTTGATGAAAGTATGGGTTATGTTCTTGGTCAGCAAGACAAAACTGGAGAGAAAGAATATGTTATTTACTACCTCAATAAGAAATTCACCGACTGTGAAACTCGGTATTCTATGCTAGAAAAGACTTATTGCGCATTGGCTTGGGCTGCTAAGCGTCTGCGTCAGTATATGTTGAATCATACTACTTGGTTGATATCCAAAATGGATCCAATCAAGTATATTTTTGAGAAGTCTGCTTTAATTGGGAGGATTGCCCATTGGCAGATGTTGTTATCCGAGTATGATATTGAATACCGACCTAAAAAAGCAATTAAAGGTAGTGCCTTGGCTGACCATTTGGCTCACCAACCGATTGAAGATTATCAGTTAGTACAATATGATTTTCCTGACTAAGAGATCTTGTACCTAAAAATGAAAGATTGTGATGAACCATTGCTTGAAGAAGGGCCAGAACTTGGTTCCCGTTGGAGCATGGTATTTGATGGAGCTATTAATCAGTATGGTAATGGCATTGGGGCAGTGATTATTACTCCTCAAGGCACTCATTTTCCATTTATAGCTAGGTTGACTTTCAAGAGTACGAATAATATGGCTGAGCATGAAGCTTGCATTATGGGGCTTGAAGAGGCCATTGATCTCAGAATGAAGTATTTGGAAGTCTATGGAGATTCAACTTTGGTCATGAATTAGATCAAAGGTGAATGGGAGACGAATCAACCCAGTTTGGTACCATATAGAGATTATGCAAGGAGGATTTCAACTTCCTTTACAAAGGTTGAGTTTCATCATATCCCTCGAGATGAAAACCGGATGGCAGATGCTCTTGCGACGTTGCCTTCAATGAGCGTGGTGAAGTTTTGGAATGAAGTTCCCTATTTGACTATGATACGTCTTGATAGGCCAGATCATGTATTTTCTGTTGAAGAGGTCAAAGATGAAAAGCCATGGTATTTTGATATCAAGTGTTTCCTCCAAAGTCAGATTTATCCGCCTGGGGCATCTTTGAAAGATAAGAAAACTTTAAGGAGATTAGTTGGAAACTTCTACCTAAATGGTGATGTGTTGTACAAGAGAAAATTTGATATGGTTCTGCTCAGATGCATGGATAGACACGAAGCAGCCATGTTGATGACTGAAGTCCATGAAGGTTTCTTTGGTACTCATTCCAATGGACATGCTATGGCTAAGAAGATGTTGAGAGCATGTTACTATTGGCTGACAATGGAATCTTACTGTTGCAAGTTTGTGAAGAAATGCCACAAGTGTCAAACTTATGCAGATAAAATTCATGTTCCTCGGACACTATTGAATGTCATTTCCTCTTCATGGCCCCTCTCCATGTGGCGAATTGATATGATTGGTATGATTGAGCCCAGAACTTCGAACGAACATCGTTTCATTCTGGTGGCTATTGACTACTTCACAAAGTGGGTTGAAGCGGCATCGTATGCAAATGTAACCAAGCAAGTTGTTATGAGGTTTATCAAGAATCAGATTATATGTCGGTATGGTGTGCCAAGTAAGATCATTACTGACAATGGATAGAACTTGAATAATAATATGGTGGAAGCTCTTTGCAAAGACTTCAAGATTTCACATCATAATTCTTCTCCCTACAGACCTAAGATAAATGGGGTTGTTGAAGCTTCAAATAAGAACATCAAGAAGATCATTCAGAATATGGTTGTGATGTATAAAGATTGGCATGAGATGCTCTAATTTGCTCTGCATGGGCACCGTACATCCGTCCGCACTTCAACAGGGGCAACCGCTTTCTCACTTGTTTATGGCATGGAAGTTGTGCTCTCAATAGAGGTTGATATCCCATCATTGCGTGTTTTGATGGAAGCCAAGTTGACTGAAGTTGATTGGTGTCAGACCAGATATGACCATCTGAATTTGATTGAAGAGAAGAGATTGATTGCCATGTGTCACAGTCAGTTATATCAGAAGAGAATGAAGAAAGCATTTCATAAGAAGGTCAAGCCTCGTGTATTCAGAGAATGTGACCTCGTGCTCAAGAAGATTTTATCTTTCAAACCAGATGCTAGGGGAAAATGGACTCCTAATTATGAAGGCTCATATGTTGTCAAGAGATTCTTTTTAGGTGGTGCTTTGATTCTTACAACTATGGATGGTGAAGAGTTCACTCGTCCTATGATGCAAATCCTCAGCATATCCTCTCTCTTTCCCCAATCATGGTCGAGCTTTTGAGGTGGATGATTTATGTCCATCCCCAACTTTTTTTCTCTAGTTGGTGCCTTCATCCTGTCGAGATTAGCCGAGTGTTGTGTAAGAACAAAATTGGTTCTACAATAGAATTCCAAGATTTTGATGATAACAAAGGATGAAACCAAAAATGGCACCCAAACGAAATTTTTCTAAGTGTGTAGGACTCTGAACAGCAACGAAGGACTCTGATCATTTTATCAGATACAAAGTGCTAGAAGATCAAACACCGCTGAGGAAGAAGTACGCCCAAGAAGTTATGAATCTGACCAAAGCAAGACAGTAAAACGAACCAGAATCTCTAACAACTATGGGTCTTAGTTCTGATTATCAAGAAAGACTAGTACTCTGAGAAGCTCTGATGAATTCAGACATGATCTCCTTCTAAAGAATGACTCCGATACAACAAGACTCTGATGAAGATTCACTAAGTCCAGAAAAAGTAACGGAAATAATTTCCCAATATGGAAAGGAAGTATTTTAAGAAAGAAGTTATTCAGGGAGACAAAATGGTTTTAGCAAGAAACACAGAAGTAATGACATTGAATGCTCATCAAAGGCCAAGTTTCCGTCATCACTCCAACGGTCCTTCTCACTACTATATAAAGGATAGTCTACCTCATTGAGAGACACAACAACAACACACAGAAAAAGTCATTCATATTCTCTCTCAATCTTTCATGAGCTGCTGCTCATACGTGAAAACTCTTGCTCCAATACTTTGTTGTAATACTTGCTTACTCTTAGAAGCACTCTTTATTACAAATCTATTTTGCTATATTGTTTTGTTCCTCAAGTGACTCTGCGCAGTCTGTATACTTGAGAGGACTAAGAGATCATTCTCTTAGATGATTAGTTGTGTAATCTTACAAGATTAGTGGATTAAGTCCTTTTTGAAGGAGAAATCACCTTGGCCGGGTGGACTGGAGTAGCTTTGTTTTCTAAGCGAACCAGTATAAAATTCTGTGTGTTCTTATCTTTTGAAAAAACTTTTATTTTTTAAAACAATTCAAACCCCCCTTTCTTGTTTTTCTCACCTTAAGTTGGTATCAGAGCTACGACTCTGTTATTGATTTCCTAATCAAACACTTAACAGTGTAGAGAGATCCAAAATGAGAAAAACTATGGCCAACTGTTACCACGAAAAATCTCTAAGGCATGCTGAAAGCATAGTTAATGACAGAGTCCTGTAAATTTGGGGGTTATACCCCATCAAAGGATGAAGAGGTGTTGGAGGCAAGCAAGAGTGGGAAAAAATACAAGTCAAGGGGAAGCCGACAAGAGAAGATGGACTGGTCGACAGGCCATTTCGTCAACTGAGTTGAAGTTTGAGACTTAAAGAATTATAGCCAAATGCGTAGAAGAAAGCATCGCCCTAATGTCTGGGCGGGAGAAATTTGAAATTTAAAAATAACCAGCAGTTACAAGAAGAATAAGAGCGCCAGAATCTAGAGCAGTTAGCAAGACATGGGTGCAACGGTTGTGCAGATCGTGTGACATAACCTCTGCTAGTTTCTAGGAGTTTTAGCTTATGAGCAGTTCCTTTAGTTTAGTATAAATAGAATGTCCCACGAAGGACTCAGGGTGTTCACTTTGTACTGAAAATCACCTGTAAGAAAACTTCCCATTCCCAGCGCGAGGAAGCAAGAGTTTTTTAGAGTGCTATGTACGTGAATCACCATATTTATTTCAATGCAACTTCCTTACTTTTCAATTGTTCCCGTTGAACATTTTATCTTAATTTTGTTTACTTTTGAGTTTTCATTTTACGTTGTCATCTACGCTGTCGACACTGATTCTATTATGATAATAGAGTTTACCGAAAGCGTGTTCGTCGTGTACATCTTTTGAATGCTATAGCGCTGTCGATCACGAGTCACCCATAGGCTGTAGCATCGTCTAAACCGTTCGTGTGGAAAATTCTACACTTGTTCGACACTTTGTTGGGAGCCGTTCCTCACAAAGTTATTTCATTGAGTTGGACAAGCCTCACTTGCACTAGCACATGTCCTAGTATCAACTGGTTGATCCTGCAAGTAACCCTTTGTTTTAAGGCCTAGGGAGGACCAGTGGTTGTTTACCAATTTCCACAGTAAACAAAATGGCACGCCCAGTGGGACGGTGCTAGAGCAGTTGCGAAATTGCATGAAACTCAGAAGTGGCAAATTGTATAGTAAGCCACGAAACACTATGAAAATGTCAGAAAATAACACGGATGAAGTACCACGAGGAACTTTATCCACTATGGAAACAGTAATCTCACAGGTTACCACTTTGCCACCGATGACAAGTGCAGCCTTAACCATGTCGACCACGGGTGCGGTTGGAACATCAATGCCTCATGTCGCATCACGCGAAAAAAACCGGCGGGAAAGAAAGAACAACAGAGCCGCCACCGTGCGTTATTTATCCCAAAAGAGGGAAAGGAAACGCTCAGAGTAAACCTGGAAAAGACATGGTCTCGCGACCAAAGAGAATGGGTTCGAGAGTCGGTTATGCGAAGGGAAGGTATTAGCACCCCTACGCATCCGTAGTACTCTACGGGATCCACGCACAAAAGGAAGGATAAATGGTTGCTAAACACTGCTCAAACACACACACACTAGCTGAAAGAGACAAAAGAAACTGACTGAAACTGACTCGGCAGGATATCGCATCCTGGGCCTACTTAGTCTATCAGGCATAGACATCAGAGTCGAAGTAGTTCGGACTGGGGAGACGACACATGCTCGCTAGGATATCGCATCCTATACATACGTATCTTCTCGGACGAGAGAAGAATCAGAGCATTCGTAGCTCGGCTGACACGCACACAAACAAACACAAGCAAAGGCAAACGTGGAGCCTGAATGCCAATCACTGGACTTACATCAGCGTCCGAACCAGAACACACACAAAGAGGCAAACGTGGAGCCCGACTGCCAATCACTGGACTTACATCAGCATCCGAACCAACAAACCCACACTGGAACCCAAATGCCACTCGATGGACTTACATCGGCTTCCCAGCACACAACAAGGCAACAAGTTAGTAGGGAGTCGGGGACTCGAGCCCATAACTGTCAAGCACACACTCAAACAAACAGACAACAAATTGCTAAGGAGTCAGGCACTCGAGCCTAGCAACTGTCAAACAACACACACAAAAGAAAAGAAAAGGCGCCCGGAGAGATCAACTCAATCTCCTGCCTACATACTTCATCTGGTATGAAGATCAGGGCGATGTAGTTCCCCTACAGAGGGATAAAGGACTAGCCTAACCAGATAACAGAGGGAGACACAACTAGGGAGACTACGACTCGAGCCTAGATGTTATCATGCAAAATCAACCCTAAGTTAAGGTTTCTAGCTAACTTGCACAGGAAGCAAGCCTATCCTAAACATGACTTGCATAGGAAGCAAGCCACACACACACCTAACTTGCACAGGAAGCAAGCCAAACAATCCTAACTTGCACAGGAAGCAAGTCAAACAATCCTAACTTGCACGGGAAGCAAGTCAAACAATCCTAACTTGCACAGGAAGCAAGTCAAACAATCCTAACTTGCACAGGAAGCAAGTCAAACAATCCTAACTTGCACAGGAAGCAAGTCAAGCAATCCTACAAGCACAGATAGCACACACTATACACAAGCAAGTGGCTCAAACAAGGGTTAGGTTTTAGTCGAGGGGTCATATCAACCTCAACAAACAAACCTCTGGAACTGGGTGAATGTGCTCTTAACCTTGCCATTGAGGGGCTAAGGTGAAGCAGATGAAAGGAGATGAGGGGTGTGCCTCATTGCTTCTATCCCTGGCCTGGGAGAGCATTTGACAAGAATGTGTGGGTTCAGAAAGTGGGAACCCTTCTACACATTTAAAACTGACTCAACTGTACAATCGTACAAGATCTTGGGTTTGTATCTGCAATGCATCAACACAGTGGTGTGAGCAAAGCAGATGACACACTGAATAGCAGGGGATAGGTTGCTTATCCCTTGGTTCTGCCAATTGCCTCTTCACTTAGGAGGTCTTTGACTCTATGCAAGGACAAAATCAAACAATCACAAACATTGCCTCTTAAGGAGGACTTCAGACAGTTGCCTGGCCAAGTAACAGGCCAGGTCTTCCAGACTACATGAAGATTAGAAGTATACCTCAATGCAAATTGCTTATACAAGCAAAGCAAAGCAAAAGTTCACAAGGAACTAAGCAACTAAAAGCACCTGAAACAGTCAAGCAGATGTTAGTATGCAACTTCAAAACAAAGCAAAAAGAAACAGACATCAACAGTTAATTGGAGGCAAATGGATGTGCAAGGCACAAGGCTTAAGGCATGTGAGCCAAGCCATCTACAAAACAAACAAGTTAGACAATGATTTTTAAGCGAGCTCAATCAAAAAGAATTGGTCTCATTGGTCATTTGTTGGTCAACCTGAAAACATGAGCTCAACAGTGAGTAACAGGACCACTAGGACAAGCCTAGGGTCGAAAAGGAATGAAAAAGTCAAAACAGCAAAGGGCAAGCATCCAAAATCATGTTCAAACATTCAAGAAACAAAACCAATTGGGTTCACATTCATATCAATCATCATCATCATTTCATGAACAAATTAGGTCAAAGCATGGCATTTAGAAGCTCATAGAAGTCAACAGCAAGACTTAACTCAAAAGCAATCTTAAACATTTCCAAAAATCACCAAATAAATCATGATCAATCACAACCGACAGCATGGTAAGCATGTCAAATTTCATCCCATTTGGACAAATGGAAGGCAGTCAATGAAAATCAGAAAGTCAAAGCAATTTTGAAAATGCTCAAAGAAGTCAACCAAACATGCATCAACTTAGAAAAATCATAAATCGGAGATAGCATACGATAAATGAATGGGATCAAAACCATGGCAAAGATGAGGATGTCTAGTTATCTCATGTAAAATTTCAAGTCCATCCAATAAAGTATGAGAATTTCACAAATGAAATGGGAACATGTGTCACACAAAGTCAACATATGACCAAGCAGGGGAGAAAATCTCAAACAATTAGGAAATGCCACAAATAATTCCAAGAAAATTTACATGTGAACTAGACATTCAAGAGTAGGTTCATGCAAAAAATCAATTCATTTGGAGGTCAAGAAGCATGGTATCAAAAATCATCAAGTTGGACATCAATGGTGTGACACAAATTGTCACACCCTAATTCAAAAAATCATATCTCCCAAACCAGAAATGATAAATTCACAAACTCTACACCAAAATCACCATGAGTGTGTCTAGTTTAAGCACAAAAACATTTGGGAGCCATTGGATAAAGTATCATCATTTCACAAATGTTTTGGCAAAGTGTACAAAAATTGGTCACATGTCACAAACCCTAGCACCATTTAAAATTCGACCATGCACAAATTCTGGAAAATATATGACAAAAAACTAGAGATTCATGTGAACACAATGCAACAAGTCCCATGAATTTTGGATCAAAATTGAACAAGTTATGATTTTTGTAAGATGAAGATCACAAATGAAATAAAAATGGAAAAAATGACATGATTCAATGTGACATGGGGCCCGGGGGTGGCATTTTTGTAATTCCAGAACCCACTTAGTGAGACGCAGTCGTTTTGGCCATGAAAATAAAATGTTTCTATTGGTTGTTGCTGGAATGGGCCATGTAGCGTACGAGTGAAACAGAAAATTCTGGGCAGAAATGGCTAGGGTTTCTACTGTAGCAGCATCATCTTCTTCATCATTTTAAAAAAACAGCAAGGGCATTTCATGACCAAAATCAACAAACAACATATCAACATGTTCATCTAAGCACGTACATTAATACTCCCACAACCATTAATATTGATTCGAGATATTAAGAGAAAAACAAGCAAAAGCATATTCGAACATCAAACTTTATCATGGCTTAAGAAAGTTTGGCTTGAGATGGCTTGGCTTGGCTTCAAACAAACTCTGCCATGGCTGTCACCTTGGAAAAACAGTCGGGCAAGGGGCTTCTACAGGTGGAGAAACAATGTTAAAATGAGCCCAAGATATTGTGTTGATGTTGTTTTTGGCAAAGGCAATGTCAAGCTCTTTGGAAGTTTTGGACAGTTTTTTTGTAAAAATGCCAAGATGTGATTTTGAGAGAATGATATGTTTTTTGTGCAAAGTCCTGGCTGCTGCTGCTACAAGGGTTCTCAATGACAGAAATGATGTCCAAAAATTCTGTTTTTGAGTACAAATCACAATCCATGGAAATATGGGATAGAGTTGGTAAAAAATGTACTTTTCTTCCCATTTTCAAGCAACTTAGCATGGGCTACATGTACTGCATAAAAAGGACTTGGCAACATGTCTCAAATGCATTTTCAGACCATATTTGAATGGTAGAAATGGTTGGAAATGATTATTTCAAAAAGTCACTTTTCACCCTTACTTAAAATTAATTCAAGTAGGTTCAAAAATGCCATTTTGATTGGTGAAGTTTTGGCACATGAAAGTTACATTTTTGGAAAGAGGGGATCAAATGTGGTTTGTAGGAAAAAACCCCACCCAAATTGGCCAAATGGTTTGAGAGATATGGCCTTTTGAAGTTCAAAATTTTCTGAAAACGATTCGATCATAACTTGCCAACCATACATGGGAATTGAGAGTTCTTGGACTTTTTGGAAATGGGAGAACAAGATCTTCAACTTTCATGTTGGGCAAAAATTCATTTGAAGCTTGTATCATGATGTAAGTTTGAGGATCAAGACTTTCCATTTTTGGTAAGTTTCAGTTACAGTTCCAGTTTCCATTTTTGGAAATTTCTTGTCTGGCTTCAAATTCTTCCATGATGGTGTTTGACATGATATATGAGGCCTATTTGGACATGAATAAGCTTTCTCAGACCAAATCCCATCATCAAATCACTGATTAAATGGACAGTTGACCCACAGTTGACTTTTAGGGTTTCTGACTGACTGTGCATTGACTGATGACTTCTGAACATCCAATCCTTGACCAAAACACTTCAAATGGACCCCCAAGTCATGTGAACATGTTGGACCAACCCTAGGGCCTTGGCTCCTTGAAAAACACACTTGCTTGCTTGACTGACTGATCTCCTGATCAGTTTGACCTAATTTCTTGATTGGCTTGCACTTGAGGCAAAAGAGGCAATGCAATGCTATGCAATGGACCATGATATGATATGACCTAATATGAAAATGTATGTACAATGATAGGTGCAAATTTGAGGTGCTATAGCTTCCCCTATTCAATCAGCTGGGAACCCGAACGGATGATAGCGACGGCTGTCAGACTTTCAGGGTAAACAGGGATTGAATACCAAGAACCGTAGAAATTTGCACTCTGCCGGATATGATACAAGAAGAACCATGTCATTTACCGATGACGCCTGCAATTGTCAACTTCAGAAAAGCGAAACCATTTACCGATGGTTGGAAACTGGAAACTTGATATTTACCGATATCAACTTCAGCAAGACCATTTACCGATGGCTGTTGGGAAACAACTCTGATGTAAAAGGAAGCAAGACCATTTACCGATGGTGGCTTCAAAGAAACTTGACATTTACCGATATCAACTTCAACTTGACCATTTACCGATGGCTACTGCAACTGGAGATCTGATATTTACCGATATTGAAGAAAGCGGGGTCATTTACCGATGGCGGATAAAACTGGGCATTCAATATTTACTGATATCGAAGCATACTGGGCCATTTAGTGATGGCGTCTCCACTTGGGGAGGAACAAAATCTTTGTGGTGTAATCAGACAAGACGTTTACCGACGACTTCTGGGGATCTTGATTTTATCAACAAGGAAACAAAACATGACCAGACATTTACCGATGACTGGGATGAGACTCGACGTTTACCGACATCGAAAGATGATGTTTACCGACATCCAAAAACGACCAGACATTTACCGATGACTGGGAACACTTCACCAAAGGAGAACAAATATTTGCAACTGGAAACCAGATAGGACATTTACAGATGACTCTACTGGGGATTTCTAGCTGGGGGTTATCAGACATATACCGATGACTGTAGAAAAGACTCGATGTTTACAGACATCGAAAGATGATGTTTACCGACATCAAAAAATGACCAGACATTTACCGATGACTGGGGAGAAACCCCGATGTTTACAGACACCGAAACAATGGTGTTTACCGACACCAAAAAATGATGACCAGACATTTACCGATGACTGGGGAGAATACCTGATGTTTACAGACACCGAAACAATGGTGTTTACCGACACCAAAAATAATGACCAGACATTTACTGATGACCGGAGAGAAAACCCGATGTTTACAGACACCGAAACAATGGTGTTTACCGACACCAAACAAAGAAACACATGCGGGTGCTAGTATGACACTTACTGGTATCACAAGAACGACTTTTTAGATATGTCAAGGCAAGGTTGACCACTTGCTGGGGGTCTCACTGGAGAGAAACAAACTTTCTGTCACCAATGGGTGAGGTAATAAACCTCTGTGGGGATATCAATCCTGAATACTGTCAAGAGCAACTGTAGCAGACTTGCTGTGCTGATGTTGAATGAAATGATCCGCCTCTGCCGGGGATATGGTCTGTGAGGTTAACACATGAATGCATATGTTTGAATTTTTCTATGGCGTAATGCTCCATATGGAATGGAAATGCTACGCATTCTGAGGATGCAATGATTACTACATGCAAAATGATGAAAAACTCCGGCTGGGGAGCCAAAACTGATTGGGCACTCCAACTCTGCGGGGAGACTCTGCAGGGAGAGCGACGACTTCTCACTCATGTTGGAGAATAGCACTGCTGCTGGGGAAAGGTAAACTCCGCTGGGGATATCCTTCAGTCCACAGATAGGATAAATGTTGGAGATAAATTTCAATGAACCTGCCGCACTCGGGGAGGAAATCGGGAAATACAGGCCTGCTGGGGATAGGCAATCCTTAGACCTGTTGGGGAATAGAAGGCACTATCCACAGACGTCTCCGCAGGGGAACATAGCTCTGATAGCTTCCATACTTGCTTGGGGAAAATATCTGCTGAGGAAACGTCCTCACAGATGCCAACCTGAAAAACAGCACAACAAAATGCCCCCAGAGGATACATGGACAAGATACGCTCAAGTGTCCTCAACGTTCAAAATGATTTTCAAATGTTCCATCTTTTTGCACGTTATTGTGTAGCCTTCATGTTCTTATATGCAATGCTTATCAAAAAATTCGGACATTTTTGCAAACAAAACAGTAAAGATAAAAACAGACGAGCCATTTATCTGAATAACGACTTTTATTGATTGAAAATGTGCCTGAAGAGGCAAATACATTGGGAAGCAATTCCTAGAAAGAGGTAATTGCGCACAAAAGGAAAAATCTATCCTAATGGCAACGTGAACACGGCATCCACTATTTCCCAATTCTGTTATAACTCACAGATCATCAGTTTTCCTCCCAACTCCTTGCTTTCTGAGAAGAATGACTGGACGGATCACATCTTTCGAGATGGCAGATGACAAAGCTTGATGAAGTACAGACAACTCAGACTGTAGTCTTCGCTTTAATCCCTCTTTTGCCTGGATCGGCCTTTCGGGTTTTCAATCCACCGGGATACCCATTTTTGCCTAAGTCGCCCTTGCGGGTTTTCGACTTACCGGGTGTACAAATTCTTTTCATTTTTATCCCTAATTTTTGCCCGAACCTTTTCTTTCTGTTTTTTGGTTCGCCGGGATGCCCATTTTTTTGCCTGGACTCTTTTTCTCTTTGTCCAGCGGGTCAATTTATGCGAAGTATTTTTTGACTACATCTGAGTTAACAGGAGACGGAAAATCTTCACCATCCATAGTTATAAGCATCAAGGCTCCACCGGAGAATACCTTCTTCACAACATATGGACCTTCATAATTAGGAGTCCACTTGCCCCTGTTATCTGCACCAGGAGGGAGGATCCTCTTCAAAACTAGATCACCGATCTGATAGCTTCGAGGACGCACTTTCTGATCAAAGGCTCGCTTCATCCTTCGCTGATACAACTGTCCATGGCATACAGCTGCTAGCCGTCTCTCCTCGATAAGGCTCAACTCGTTAAACCTTGTTCGAATCCACTCGGCTTCGTCCAGCTTGACATCCAATAAAACTCTCAGAGAAGGAATCTCCACTTCAACAGGTAGGACAACTTCCATACCATACACAAGGGAGAAAGGGGTTGCCCCGGTCGACGTACGTACTGAGGTACGGTACCCATGCAAAGCGAAAGGCAGCATCTCATGCCAATCCTTGTACGTAACGACCATCTTCTGCACAATCTTCTTGATATTCTTGTTTGCCGCTTCTACAGCACCATTCATCTTTGGTCTGTAAGGAGAAGAATTGTGATGTTCAATCTTGAAATCTTTACAAAGCTCTTTCATCATCTTGTTGTTGAGATTCGAACCATTGTCAGTGATGATTCTCTCAGGAACTCCATAACGACATATGATTTCTTTCTTGATGAACCGGGTAACCACTTGTTTGGTAACGTTAGCGTAGGAAGCTGCTTCCACCCATTTGGTGAAGTAGTCAATCGTAACCAAGATGAAGCGATGTCCATTCGAAGCAGTAGGCTCAATCTTCCCAATCATATCAATGCCCCACATGGCAAACGGCCAAGGCGAATTCATGACATTCAGAGGGCTTGGTGGTACATGCACCTTATCAGCATAGATTTGACACTTATGGCACTTCCGAGCATACTTGAAACAATCGGATTCCATAGTCATCCAGTAATAACCCGCTCTCAACAATTTCTTAGCCATTGCATGTCCGCCGGCATGAGTACCGAAGGAACCTTCATGAACTTCCTGCATTAACACGTCCGCCTCGGGTCTGTCCATGCATCTGAGCAAGACCATGTCAAAGTTTCTCTTATACAACACATCATCCTGATTCAAATAGAAGCTTCCAGCTAGCCTTCTCAGGGTTTTCTTGTCATTCTTCGACGCACCCTCAGGATACTCCTGAGTCTTGAGGAAGTTCTTGATGTCGTAATACCACGGCTTCTCATCAATCACAACAGACTCGGCTGCAAACACATACGCAGGCCTCTCAAGTCGATTCACCGCAACATGTGGCACATGATTCCGCCAATGAACTTTGATCATAGACGACAAAATGGCCAAGGCATCGGCCATTTGATTCTCATCCCGGGGGACATGGTACAACTTCACCTTCTTGAAGAACGTCAGTATTCTTCTGGTGTAATCTCTATACGGAATCAAATGCGGCTGATTCGTATTCCAATCTCCGTTGACTTGATTGATCACTAGAGCGGAATCTCCATAAATGTCAAGCGTTTTGATCCTCAGATCAATGGCTTCTTCTATCCCCATGATACAAGCCTCATACTCAGCTTCGTTGTTGGTGACGTCAAACGTCAATCTGGCAGAAAAAGGTATATGAGCACCTTTAGGATTGATCAATACTGCCCCAACACCGTTACCATTCATATTCACAGCCCCATCAAACATCAGTGTCCACTTGTCATTAGGATCCGGTCCTTCCTCGACAAGAGGCTCTTCACAATCTTTCATCTTCAGATACATGATGTCTTCGTCAGGGAATTCAAACATCATAGGCTGATAATCTTCAATCGGTTTCTCGGCGAGGTAGTCTGATAGAATACTACCTTTGATGGCCTTTTGTGACGTGTACTGAATATCATATTCTGTTAGAATCATCTGCCAACGAGCAACGCGCCCGGTGAGAGCTGGTTTCTCAAAGATGTACTTTACTGGATCCATCTTAGAAATCAATAAGGTAGTATGGTTCAACATATACTGCCTCAGTCGGCGAGCAGCCCAGGCCAAAGCACAGCAAGTTTTCTCGAGCAGTGAATATCTTGTTTCACAATCGGTAAACTTTTTGCTAAGGTAGTATATGGCATGCTCTTTTCGACCAGACTCGTCATGCTGTCCCAATACACACCCCATCGAGTTCTCAGTCACTGATAGGTACATCATCAGAGGTCTCCCTGGAACTGGAGGTATCAGAATTGGAGGTTTCTGTAAATACTCTTTAATCTTGTCAAAAGCTTTCTGACAATCATCATTCCACTTGATCGCCTGATTCTTTCTGAGCAGTTTGAAAATTGGTTCGCACGTGGCTGTTAGATGAGATATGAACCTTGCAATGTAGTTCAACCTCCCTAAAAACCCACGGACCTGCTTCTCCGTTTTCGGTTCAGGCATCTCTTGAATAACTTTGACTTTCGCTGGATCAACCTCAATCCCTTTCTCACTGACAATGAAGCCTAAAAGCTTCCCTGATCTCACCCCAAACGTACACTTGTTCGGATTCAACCTCAGCTTGAACTTTCTCAACCGATCAAACAGCTTCTGCAAATTAACCAGGTGCTCCTCTTCTGTCTGCGACTTCGCAATCATATCATCTACATACACTTCAATTTCTTTGTGCATCATGTCATGAAAAAGAGTCGTCATTGCCCTCTGATAGGTAGCACCAGCATTCTTTAGCCCAAATGGCATCACCTTATAGCAGAACGTGCCCCAAGGTGTAATGAATGTCGTCTTTTCCATGTCCTCTGGCGCCATCTTGATCTGATTATATCCGGAGAAACCATCCATGAAAGAGAATACCGAGGATTGAGCTGTATTATCAACTAATACATCAATGTGAGGTAATGGGAAATCATCCTTCGGACTCGCTCTATTCAAATCCCGGTAATCGACACACATTCTGACTTTGCCATCCTTCTTCGGCACAGGAACGATGTTGGCCACCCATGGGGGATAACTTGTAACAGCCAAAAAACCTGCATCCCACTGCTTCTGAACCTCTTCCTTGATCTTAGTTTCCATGTCAGGACTCGTTCTACGAAGCTTCTGCTTGACCGAAGGACATCCTTCTCTAAGAGGTAATCGATGCACCACAATGTCTGTATCTAACCCAGGCATATCTTGATATGACCAGGCGAATATCTCCACATATTCTCTCAGCATCTCAATCAGCCTCCTCTTGACAGAGTCCTCTAAAGCAGCCCCAATCTTGATTTCTCTTTTGGCGTCCTCAGTACCCAAATTAACAACCTCCAACTCCTCCTGATGAGGTTGGATGACCCTTTCCTCCTGCTTCAGCAATCTGACCAATTCTGCAGGGAGTTCACAGTCTTCCTCACTCTCCTCTTCAGCTTGGTAGATGGGATTGTCGAAATCATACTGAGCCATAACAGAACTGTTCATAGTGAATGCCATAAGATCGCTTCTGCATGTTTAATGCTTTGTTTTAGAAAAAGAGTTCAATAAAGTCACAAAAAAGAAAAACATTGCCATTTTTATTGTTTTTGAAAAAGGATGAAAACAAAAAAAAAATAGAAAGACAGGGATCACAAAGTTTGATTTCAAAAAATGTCCTTCATTAATGATAATCATTAAAACATGATGAGGCCCTACAATGAATCACTACGCCTTGGGCAGATCGTAGGATTTTCATGCAAAATGAAAAAACAACAGAAAATTACTCTGTCAGAAGAGTAACTTGAACCACTTCTTCAGCCGTCCAGTTGTTGATAGACCCCCCTGGTGCACACGGGCGAACCCAGTTGTCCAAATCACAATCACTGTCACAGTCTTCACTACCGGTTGCAGAGACGTCGCCATGATTCATCAGCCCAGCGCTGGTAAAGGTACTCGGACCCGCTTGACCATTCTGCTCTGCTTGGTGAGGCTCATAACCAACGCCAAATTTGTCTTCTTTGACAGGCAAATACACCATCTTACCCCAGCCTTTAGCTTTGCCAGAATCAACAACCTCCTTAGCCTGCTTGTAAGAAGTAATTGAAGCACCTGGCTTCCTCTGCTCAGCGTACGCCACTTTCTCGAGAGCCACAGTCTCAAACGCCTGACATAAGGTTTCGTGGATCTCGCCATCCACCTCAACATACTTGAACGAGGATAGATGACTCACCAGAATCTCTTCTTCACCGCACACGGTCACAATCTGACCATTCCAGACATACTTGAGCTTTTGATGGAGAGTCGACGAGACTGCCCCTGCTGCATGAATCCATGGACGCCCGAATAAACAACTATAGGCGGGCTGGATGTCCATAACATAGAACACGATATCGAATACCTCAGGACCTATCTTCACAGGCAAGGTAACTTCCCCACACACAGAACGTTTGGATCCGTCGAAAGCACGAACGATCAGGTCACTGGGAGTAAGCACAAACCCTTCCACATCAATCTTCTTCAGAATCTGCTTAGGCAACACATTCAGCGACGACCCGGTGTCTACCAATACGTGAGACAACACTGCCCCCTTGCACTCCATGGTGATGTGCAAAGCTTTGTTATGGTTCCGCCCCGCAGGCGGTAAGTCCAGGTTGGTGAATCCTACACCATGCCTGGTGCTCACATTGGCCATCACACCCTCTAGTTGATTGACAGAAATCTCCTGAGGCACGTAAGCCAGATTCAACATCTTCAGCAAGGCATTACGGTGTGCCTCAGAGCACAACAACAGTGAAAGTATAGAAATCTTGGACGGAGTTTGGTTCAACTGATCTACAATCTTGTAGTCACTCTTCTTGATTATCTTCATAAACTCCTCCACGTCCTTCTCAAATGACCCCTCGGGCGCTTCCTTCTGGACAGGTTCTTCCTCAACCACAGCTTGCTTACCCTTTGCTTTGGCGAGAGCCTCAGCATTATTGTCCCTCAAAGGCTGCGGTGCGAACAGACGACCGCTTCTGGTAAAACCTCCTGGACCCCCTACATTATCCACAGCCGGACCAACAGTTGCAGGAACTCCATTCGGTACACCAATTGTCACTGGAGTTTGATTCACTGGTCTCGTCTGACTTTCAGCCCTTCTGTAACTGCGGTAAGCATTATCATACTTCCACGGCACGGCTCTACTATTCTCAACAGCCCTTCTTCCAGACGCGGCGATAGTGGTTGGAGCACTGATGGTTACAGGCACGGAAATGGTAACTGGGGTACCATTTGTTGCAGGTGAACTAACGACCCTTTGTCCAAGTTCTTCAGACGGTTTAAAGTAAATGGTGATAGTTGACACTGTCCCACGATCTTTTACAGCCCTATTGAATTGCAAACAACCCTCATCCATCATACCCTGGATACCGGCCCTTAACTGGTCGCAACCATTCTCATATTCTGCACAGCCCAAACAATCCCCATCACAGCCCGAGTAGACACCCCCATTCAGCAGACGGCCCTTCACAACTAGCAGAGAAGTCTGAACATCATCAACATTAACAACCAGATCTTCAGCTTCTTTCCCCTCAATATTGTTCACTCTATGCCCACCATGCTGAGGCATAGGGTTGTTTACGACGTTAGGCACTGGAGCGAAGTTGATCGCCTTGGCATCAATCAAATCTTGGACCTTGTGCTGGAGAGCCCGACACTTCTCAGTATGATGCCCTGGTGCCCAAGAGTGAAAGTCACAACGGACGTTGGCGTCGTACCCAGGAGGCAATACTGTAGGCGGAGCCATTGTACGCAACTCAACCATCCCCAACCTGAGTAGTTCGGGCAGCAGTTCGGCGTATGACATGGGTAGCGAATCAAAACGTCGATCAGGCATCCTCTGTCTGGGCTGATACGGACGTTGCTGTTGTTGTTGTTGTTGCGGTTGTTGAACTCTTTGTTGTTGTTGTTGACGAGGTTGAGGTGCCGGAATGGTTACTGCAGCAGCTTGACGGTATTCAATTCTGTTCTGATCTCTGCGGTGTTGAACAGCATTAGTTTCACCCTCTCTTCGACGAGGTGCCCCAGCAAACGGCTTCTTAGAAGAAGAGGAACCAGCATCTTGGATCTTCCCAGTTTTAATCAAGCTCTCAGTCCTCTCTCCACAAATGACAACATCAGAAAAACTACCGAAAGGGCAGCTCCCCATCCGGTCCATAAACACACCCTGAAGAGTACCGATAAACATATATGTCAACTCCCTCTCCAGCATAGGGGGTTGAACTCTAGCAGCCAGTTCACGCCACCTCTGGGCGTACTCCTTGAAGCTCTCATTGGATTTCTGACAAAGACTCTGCAGCTGAGTCCGGCTAGGCGCCATGTCCATGTTGTGTTTGTATTGCCTCAAAAAGGCCTCACCCAGATCCCTCCAGCAGCGGATAGAATCTCTCTTCAATTCCATGTACCAGTCCAAAGAAGCCCCAGATAGACTATCTTGGAAAAAATACATCCACATCTTTTCATCATCGGTATACGCAGAGATTTTTCGATAATAAGCCTGCACATGGGTGCGAGGGCAAGAAGTACCATTGTATTTATCGAAGGACGGTGCTTTGAACTTGTGAGGAATTCTCAGACCTTCCACCAACCCCATATTGGTAACATCAAAACCGAGAGAATTTTGACATTCCATAGCCCGGATCTTCTCAGCAAGGGCATCAACTTTACGATCCCTCTCATTAACCCTTCCCAGAACGTCTTCGTCTTCACTGAGCAGAGAGAACATATCCTCTTGTCTGTCAACAATCGGAACAGGATTACGGGCCGGGGCACGGACTGCTCTGGCATTAGCGGCATCTGGAACAATAGGTTGACCGTTGATTCGAATACCCCCCAACTCATCACCTACAGCATAGTTGTTGATGGGTACAGTAGCAGCAACATTGTTATCATTGATCGGGCCTCCCTCTGGCGGAGCATGGTTGACCGGTGGATTTGCAGCCTCTTGTCTCTGAACCATGGCTCGAAGTTCTTCTTGACCTTGCGCAACCCCTTGCATCATATTCATAAACTGGGCCATGCTAGCCTTCATCTCAGCCAACTCTGCTTGAAATTGATCCATACTTCTCTGTTGATTCAGTCTTGTTGAGTAGCGGTGCGGACGTTGATCAGCTATCCTGCCTAAAACAGGAACCAGAGTGAGAAGCCACGACCAAGAACACCTGTTATGCAAAATGATATGAGTATGGTGCTAATGATGCGTATGATGCACATGATATGTTCATTTCTCAGGCATTCAAAGAGTCTGACCCATCCTGAAAAGATGGCAACCTGCAGCAACAAGAGAACAAACAGATACAAGGAAAATGAGAACACAAGGAAATACTGACAACCTTATCCATACATAAGGGTAAAAAGGTCAATACCACCGAGTCAACAGAAAATTCGCATAAACAGAGTACAAAGAAATGAATCCCATCCAACAAGCCTGGAGGTGACTCTCAACAATAAAGATCCAAAGACGGAGTACAAACAACTGAATCCCATCCAACAAGCCTGGAGGTGATTCTCAACAAAACACAAACAAAGATACGAGCTAAGACAAACGGTCTTCTGGAATGAGAGTCTTCAAGTAACGGCACTGGTCTATCAACAGTGTGCATTCTGAACATTCTGGTAGGGGGGTGATCTTCTCCTTCAGTTGTCGTCTAAGCTCTACCACTTCTCCTCCAAGGCGATTCTCTGATGCCTGTCTCAAATCTACTTCCTTCTTCAATTGGATGTCTTTATCTCTGAGTTGCTTCTCCAAGTCTCTGATCTTCTTCTGATAGCCGGCCTCAAACCTCTGCAGTCTCAAGCACTCCCGGTGTTCTGCATCTAACATGCTCTCCATCTCCTCGTAGGATCTCTTCTTGCTTCTCAGTCTGCTAGCATCTTCTTCTCGCACTCCTCTGAGTTGATGAGCCAAGTTCAAACTATCAGCTTTGGCTTTGTACAACTCCATCTGGGTATCTTGCTCCTTTTCTCTCAAACGGCGATTCTCCATCAGGGCTTGCTTGTAGTGCTTCGCAGGCACACTCTCAGCAAGGATCAAAGGTGGTTGCTCCTGCAACGGCTCCATCCTATCGTAGGGTAACAACAAAATTTCTACTCTCTCCTTGACCCAATCAGTGTAATCAGGCATAGCAACAGCAAACTTCTTCCCTAAGACAGATCCGTCCTTCACACCGATAGACTTCCAAGCTTTCCCTATCTGCTCCAATCCAGCCGGGTCACTCTGCTTCTCAAAATACACACTTTCAGCTACCTCAGCCTCAAGCGGTCTTCCCTTCATCACAAACCCCAACTGGCGAAGAGAAAGAACCGGGTTGTAATTGATGCAACCCCTAGTCCCTACGAGTGGCACATTACGGAATCCTCCACAGCTCATAATGACGTTACGCACATCCATCCGGTACGATTGCCACCTGATATCATAGGAGGTAAGAGACATAACCCTCTGAGTCCACTTATGCGTGCTCTGAGCATCCACAAAAGGTCCACTGACTGGCAGAAGAGACAAGAACCATCTGAGCAAAAGCGGGAGACAACACCTGATAGCCCCACCCTTACCATGCCTACTGTGAATAGCATAGTAAGTGTCGGCTAACAGAGTAGGAACTGGATTTCCTCCAATGAAAATACTGACTGCAGCATAGTCAACAAAATTTGGCATACTCGGAAATAAGACGGTCCCATAGATCATGACGGCCAACTGAGCATGAAAGGCTTCCCAACTTCCCTTCTCTGCTTCTTCTCTAGCTACCCTTAACAGAAACTTCAAAGGCAATCCTACAACATCCCCACTGGACTTCCAACTATCACTGACTCCCTTGATACCCAAATGAAGAGCTCTGGCAATAACTCTGAAATCAACCTCCTTGGGCACATCCAAGAAAGGAACCTGATACCGGACCGGGACACTCAGCAGAATGGAGTACTCCTCAAGAGTAGGCGCCAACTGATAATCTTGAAAGGTGAAACAATGAAGCTCTGGGTCGCAGGACTGTAGAAGAGTCTGCAACGGCACCGGATCGACTACCATCTTCAACAGTGTCAGAATATCTCCATACTGGTCAACGAACCCCTTCTGGTTACCACTGGTCATAAGGTTGCTCAACTCAATCAGAGACGTCAAAGGTTCACGGTGAAAGCTGTAGGAACAAGTCTTCCGCTTCAACTCTGGGACTGTTGCCATCTCTATCAGTGAACAAGCTCTGGAATGTACCTGAGAAATGATATGCATGCAGGGATTAGTTTTTTTCTTTTTCTTTTTCTTTTTCCCCTTTTTTTTGTATCTTTTTTATTGCGTTTCTTTTGAAAAATAAATATGCTATGATGCAAATGATGCAGACACGACTGGTTGGCTGTGTCTCTCAGAACACAGGATCAAAGCTTCGGCTTGAACTCGGAACCACAAATTCATCTGAAACCCAAAATCATCTGAGACCCCAAAATTCTAAACCAATAGTCACCAACAGGATCACAAGTCGCCAACAAGTCACCAACAAGTCACCAACTGTACCTGTAATAATGATCATTCCCTCCCCACTCACGGGTGTCATCTAGGCCAGGGTAAGGTCGAGAGAAACGCAGCATAAATAACCTTTCGCAGAACATCATCATATACACACCCGAAGCATGTAACGATAATGTCCCACCAGGGTCTGAACTGCTCGTGATATCAATGTTCCGCTAAGTGGCGCAATACCACCCGCTTCCCATGAATCACTCTATTCCTAAGTATCCTAGATTTCACTCATGGCCTGGGTATTGGGCCTTTTACCTCATGTAACTCCCACCCCAACAGAGAGAAACAGACAACCAGCCAGATGAATATGAATGAATGCAAACATTAATGCACACATAAATGCAAACAATAAATGGAAATATATACAAATGAATGCAATAAATAAAACAGCACAAAGCAACCAAAACCCTAACCTAGAGAGCGCTAGGAGAGACTCGCTTAGGGAATATGGACTAGCATAGGTCAACTTCTCTGGTCCCCAGCAGAGTCGCCAGCTGTCGCATCACGCGAAAAAACCGGCGGGAAAGAAAGAACAACAGAGCCGCCACCGTGTGTTATTTATCCCAAAAGAGGGAAAGGAAACGCTCAGAGTAAACCTGGAAAAGACATGGTCTCGCGACCAAAGAGAATGGGTTCGGGAGTCAGTTATGCGAAGGGAAGGTATTAGCACCCCTACGCATCCGTAGTACTCTACGGGATCCACGCACAAAAGGAAGGATAAATGGTTGCTAAACACTGCTCAAACACACACACACTGGCTGAAAGAGACAAAAGAAACTGACTGAAACTGACTCGGCAGGATATCGCATCCTGGGCCTACTTAGTCTATCAGGCATAGACATCAGAGTCGAAGTAGTTCGGACTGGGGAGACGACACATGCTCGCTAGGATATCGCATCCTATGCATACGTATCTTCTCGGACGAGAGAAGAATCAGAGCATTCGTAGCTCGGCTGACACGCACACAAACAAACACAAGCAAAGGCAAACGTGGAGCCTGAATGCCAATCACTGGACTTACATCAGCGTCCGAACCAGAACACACACAAAGAGGCAAACGTGGAGCCCGACTGCCAATCACTGGACTTACATCAGCATCCGAACCAACAAACCCACACTGGAACCCAAATGCCACTCGATGGACTTACATCGGCTTCCCAGCACACAACAAGGCAACAAGTTAGTAGGGAGTCGGGGACTCGAGCCCATAACTGTCAAGCACACACTCAAACAAACAGACAACAAATTGCTAAGGAGTCAGGCACTCGAGCCTAGCAACTGTCAAACAACACACACAAAAGAAAAGAAAAGGCGCCCGGAGAGATCAGCTCAATCTCCTGCCTACATACTTCATCTGGTATGAAGATCAGGGCGATGTAGTTCCCCTACAGAGGGATAAAGGACTAGCCTAACCAGATAACAGAGGGAGACACAACTAGGGAGACTACGACTCGAGCCTAGATGTTATCATGCAAAATCAACCCTAAGTTAAGGTTTCTAGCTAACTTGCACAGGAAGCAAGCCTATCCTAAACATGACTTGCATAGGAAGCAAGCCACACACACACCTAACTTGCACAAGAAGCAAGCCAAACAATCCTAACTTGCACAGGAAGCAAGTCAAACAATCCGAACTTGCACGGGAAGCAAGTCAAACAATCCTAACTTGCACAGGAAGCAAGTCAAACAATCCTAACTTGCACAGGAAGCAAGTCAAACAATCCTAACTTGCACAGGAAGCAAGTCAAGCAATCCTACAAGCACAGATAGCACACACTATACACAAGCAAGTGGCTCAAACAAGGGTTAGGTTTTAGTCGAGGGGTCATATCAACCTCAACAAACAAACCTCTGGAACTGGGTGAATGTGCTCTTAACCTTGCCATTGAGGGGCTAAGGTGAAGCAGATGAAAGGAGATGAGGGGTGTGCCTCATTGCTTCTATCCCTGGCCTGGGAGAGCATTTGACAAGAATGTGTGGGTTCAGAAAGTGGGAACCCTTCTACACATTTAAAACTGACTCAACTGTACAATCGTACAAGATCTTGGGTTTGTATCTGCAATGCATCAACACAGTGGTGTGAGCAAAGCAGATGACACACTGAATAGCAGGGGATAGGTTGCTTATCCCTTGGTTCTGCCAATTGCCTCTTCACTTAGGAGGTCTTTGACTCTATGCAAGGACAAAATCAAACAATCACAAACATTGCCTCTTAAGGAGGACTTCAGACAGTTGCCTGGCCAAGTAACAGGCCAGGTCTTCCAGACTACATGAAGATTAGAAGTATACCTCAATGCAAATTGCTTATACAAGCAAAGCAAAGCAAAAGTTCACAAGGAACTAAGCAACTAAAAGCACCTGAAACAGTCAAGCAGATGTTAGTATGCAACTTCAAAACAAAGCAAAAAGAAACAGACATCAACAGTTAATTGGAGGCAAATGGATGTGCAAGGCACAAGGCTTAAGGCATGTGAGCCAAGCCATCTACAAAACAAACAAGTTAGACAATGATTTTTAAGCGAGCTCAATCAAAAAGAATTGGTCTCATTGGTCATTTGTTGGTCAACCTGAAAACATGAGCTCAACAGTGAGTAACAGGACCACTAGGACAAGCCTAGGGTCGAAAAGGAATGAAAAAGTCAAAACAGCAAAGGGCAAGCATCCAAAATCATGTTCAAACATTCAAGAAACAAAACCAATTGGGTTCACATTCATATCAATCATCATCATCATTTCATGAACAAATTAGGTCAAAGCATGGCATTTAGAAGCTCATAGAAGTCAACAGCAAGACTTAACTCAAAAGCAATCTTAAACATTTCCAAAAATCTCCAAATAAATCATGATCAATCACAACCGACAACATGGTAAGCATGTCAAATTTCATCCCATTTGGACAAATGGAAGGCAGTCAATGAAAATCAGAAAGTCAAAGCAATTTTGAAAATGCTCAAAGAAGTCAACCAAACATGCATCAACTTAGAAAAATCATAAATCGGAGATAGCATATGATAAATGAATGGGATCAAAACCATGGCAAAGATGAGGATGTCTAGTTATCTCATGTAAAATTTCAAGTCCATCCAATAAAGTATGAGAATTTCACAAATGAAATGGGAACATGTGTCACACAAAGTCAACATATGACCAAGCAGGGGAGAAAATCTCAAACAATTAGGAAATGCCACAAATAATTCCAAGAAAATTTACATGTGAACTAGACATTCAAGAGTAGGTTCATGCAAAAAATCAATTCATTTGGAGGTCAAGAAGCATGGTATCAAAAATCATCAAGTTGGACATCAATGGTGTGACACAAATTGTCACACCCTAATTCAAAAAATCATATCTCCCAAACCAGAAATGATAAATTCACAAACTCTACACCAAAATCACCATGAGTGTGTCTAGTTTAAGCACAAAAACATTTGGGAGCCATTGGATAAAGTATCATCATTTCACAAATGTTTTGGCAAAGTGTACAAAAATTGGTCACATGTCACAAACCCTAGCACCATGCAAAAATTCTGGAAAATATATGACAAAAAACTAGAGATTCATGTGAACACAATGCAACAAGTCCCATGAATTTTGGATCAAAATTGAACAAGTTATGATTTTTGTAAGATGAAGATCACAAATGAAATAAAAATGGAAAAAATGACATGATTCAATGTGACATGGGGCCCGGGGGTGGCATTTTTGTAATTCCAGAACCCACTTAGTGAGACGCAGTCGTTTTGGCCATGAAAATAAAATGTTTCTATTGGTTGTTGCTGGAATGGGCCATGTAGCGTACGAGTGAAACAGAAAATTCTGGGCAGAAATGGCTAGGGTTTCTACTGTAGCAGCATCATCTTCTTCATCATTTTAAAAAAACAGCAAGGGCATTTCATGACCAAAATCAACAAACAACATATCAACATGTTCATCTAAGCACGTACATTAATACTCCCACAACCATTAATATTGATTCGAGCTATTAAGAGAAAAACAAGCAAAAGCATATTCGAACATCAAACTTTATCATGGCATAACTTTCAAAATATCCAACCATTTTTAGTGGTTCAAGTTCCAAAATGACCAGCATAAAAAGTTCTACACGAAGCATTGCATGATTTGGATAAAAGAGTGACTCGAATCCTTACTTGTTTTTGAAGAAATCCACGAAACAGTTGTTGTTTGTGTGTTTAATGGTGAAACAGATGTTCTATGGCCCTTCAAATGATGGATGCTTAAGAAAGTTTGGCTTGAGATGGCTTGGCTTGGCTTCAAACAAACTCTGCCATGGTTGTCACCTTGGAAAAACAGTCGGGCAAGGGGCTTCTACAGGTGGAGAAACAATGTTAAAATGAGCCCAAGATATTGTGTTGATGTTGTTTTTGGCAAAGGCAATGTCAAGCTCTTTGGAAGTTTTGGACAGTTTTTTTGTAAAAATGCCAAGATGTGATTTTGAGAGAATGATATGTTTTTTGTGCAAAGTCCTGGCTGCTGCTGCTACAAGGGTTCTCAATGACAGAAATGATGTCCAAAAATTCTGTTTTTGAGTACAAATCACAATCCATGGAAATATGGGATAGAGTTGGTAAAAAATGTACTTTTCTTCCCATTTTCAAGCAACTTAGCATGGGCTACATGTACTGCATAAAAAGGACTTGGCAACATGTCTCAAATGCATTTTCAGACCATATTTGAATGGTAGAAATGGTTGGAAATGATTATTTCAAAAAGTCACTTTTCACCCTTACTTAAAATTAATTCAAGTAGGTTCAAAAATGCCATTTTGATTGGTGAAGTTTTGGCACATGAAAGTTACATTTTTGGAAAGAGGGGATCAAATGTGGTTTGTAGGAAAAAACCCCACCCAAATTGGTCAAATGGTTTGAGAGATATGGCCTTTTGAAGTTCAAAATTTTCTGAAAACGATTCGATCATAACTTGCCAACCATACATGGGAATTGAGAGTTCTTGGACTTTTTGGAAATGGGAGAACAAGATCTTCAACTTTCATGTTGGGAAAAAATTCATTTGAAGCTTGTATCATGATGTAAGTTTGAGGATCAAGACTTTCCATTTTTGGTAAGTTTCAGTTACAGGTCCAGTTTCCATTTTTGGAAATTTCTTGTCTGGCTTCAAATTCTTCCATGATGGTGTTTGACATGATATATGAGGCCTATTTGGACATGAATAAGCTTTCTCAGACCAAATCCCATCATCAAATCACTGATTAAATGGACAGTTGACCCACAGTTGACTTTTAGGGTTTCTGACTGACTGTGCATTGACTGATGACTTCTGAACATCCAATCCTTGACCAAAACACTTCAAATGGACCCCCAAGTCATGTGAACATGTTGGACCAACCCTAGGGCCTTGGCTCCTTGAAAAACACACTTGCTTGCTTGACTGACTGATCTCCTGATCAGTTTGACCTAATTTCTTGATTGGCTTGCACTTGAGGCAAAAGAGGCAATGCAATGCTATGCAATGGACCATGATATGCTATGACCTAATATGAAAATGTATGTACAATGATAGGTGCAAATTTGAGGTGCTACACCTCAGCCTCCACCGGGAGGTTCAGGATCAACGATAACGACGTTCAGACCTTATATGCCTCGCTTTGGCACCACAGATCCTCTTTATGGAATGTCGTATTCCTTAATGCCAGGATATCAGTCGACATCAAGTGCAGCACTGTTTTCAGATACAAATCCACCCTTGCAGGGATCAACGCAAGGGGGCAACATTAGGAATAATACTCAGAACAGAACCATGCCGCTGTCGAACACTTCAGTAGCGGTGTTGAGACAACAAATGGACGATAATAACCATGAATTGGTTAACATGTTGACCAACCAGATGGGCACAGTCTTTAATCCAGTAATATAAGAATTTGCTGAAACAAATAGGCAGGTGGCGAATCAATTGACACGCTTGTGCAATTTTCTAGGGGCACCGGCTCGACAGATGGCACAAGCGGTTAGGCAAGTTGTTCCTGTGCAAATGGAGATAGGGGCAGCGGAAGATGAGAGAGTCCACGAAGGAAAAATCATTAGACCCCTTCAAAATCAAGGCGTCGAATCAGGAGTCGCGGGACGTAACCAGATGGTGATGGTTAACCGACACCAGGATGCTGATCAAATTGTTGATCAACATCGACAAGAAGACTTAGCAGTGGAGAATAATTTGATAACTATTGTCGAAAGGATTATGGCCAGAAATGGTATGGGTGCTACACTGCAAAGGCCATTGTACGCCTCCCCGTTAGCTGAGTTTATTCTCCAAGCCGAGGTGCCCAGGGGGATGAAAGTGCCTAAGTACACTAAATTTGGGGAAGAGTCTGGTGAATCGACAATAGAGCATGTTGCCAGATACTTAACAGAGTCAGAAGATCTAGCTCATAATGAATGTTTGAGAGTAAAAAACTTTCCTTCCTCTCTGACTAAGGCTGCCTTCACATGGTTTACTTCGTTGGCCCCAAGTTCAATCGATTCGTGGGCCAGATTAGAAAAGAAGTTCCATGAACAGTTTTACGAAGGACACTCCAAAATTAGTTTGGCAGAATTGTCTAGTATCAAGAGAAGGTTTGCTGAGAACATCGATGATTATCTGAATCATTTTAGATCCTTAAAGGCTAGGTGTTTTACGCAAGTGCCAGAACATGAACTGGTTCAAATGGCCGCGGGGGGTTTAGATTATTCCATTAGAAAGAAAATAGATCCAAATTTTGTGAAAAGTATGTCACAATTGGTTGATAGAGCTCGACATCTAGAACGGCTAAGGGTAGAAAAAGTTAGACACAATAAGTCTAAGAAAGAAAAGGTAGCGTTTGTCGAATACGACGCAACAGACCCAATATGTGAGGCTGATTATGCTTCATCGGCCGAATTAGAAATCAACGTGGTTGAACTAAAGCCAGGATCCGCCTATGAGTGTTGATCATTGCTTCCTGCGCAAGGAAAAAATCCTGTCGAACACAACCCAAAATTCCCTTCGAAAACTTATACTTTTGACGTGTCGAAATGTGAGGAAATTTTTAACTTGTTGGTCAAAGATGGTCAAATGGTGGTACCTACTGGTACTAAAATACCACCGTTAGAACAGAGACAGAAAATAGGGTTTTGTAAGTATCATAACTATCTTGGTCATAATACCTCTAATTGTTACCTTTTCAAGGATTTGGTTCAGAAAGCGATTCAAGAAGGCAGGCTGAAATTTGTTGGCCACAGAATGAAGATCGGCGTTGATCCTCTTCACTAGGAGGAAGACCTATTCGTGGAGCCAGTCGAGATCAACATGGTCGAGATCACCGAGTACGATGAGGCCAACATGCTGGAGCAAACTGGTGAAAGCCCAGATGTCGATATAGTTGAAACTTACCCAAGGGCTGATGAAGACTTGGTGGATTTTCTGTATCGCTGCAAGAACAAGGGTTCACAAGTGTGCCTGTGCCCTAGGTGTGGTGTTGTCACCGACAAAATAGCGGCGGAAAATTTCCAGAAACTGCAGTTAGGTAAAAGCAAAAGAAATGGGCAGACCAGGGGTTACCAAAATGAAAGAGGCTCAAAAAAGACTGTGGGAAATACCCAAACAAGGCCTAAGAGCTTTGTACCGTCGGCAAGTGCCCCTAGAGGTACTTGGATCAAGCCTCAGGAAAAATAAGACACCCAACAAGGTGTTGCTGCTACTGCTAGAGGAGATCTAGCAATTAACTACAGATGTGAGTTTAAGTCTGAAAAAAGGACTCATGTTTCTGAAAATTATTTGGGGAAGAACCCCATGTTGAGAACTCAATGGAGACGCTTTCAGATGCGTAAACAGACCGAAAGAGAGGCTGCAAGAGGCATGGCTAGTGAGGTGAATGTTGGGAAGAAAATTGTTGTGAAGGTCGACACATCAGCGAAGGAACGGATCAGAGAGTATATCCGTCGACCAACTGAGAGATGTTCTGATGAAGTGACTGACGACTTCAATTCAGAGTCTGAAGCAAGTTTGGATATCTTGGTCAACGTGGTGTCAATCCTACCACAAGAATACAAATGTGTGACTGAAGTGGAGGAGTCGGTAGACGATGCTGACGCTGAAGAAATGGCTCTGCACTAGCCAAGATGTTATTTTGTGTTGAACGATGGCTCTGCTGAAAGCCAAGAGGCAGTGTTCGAAAGACCAACGATGATCATGAAGAATCATTTGAAACCACTGCTGATAAGGGCAAAAGTGGAAGGTGTGACTGTCAACGAAGTCTTGATCGATTGTGGTGCCACGGTCAACATCATGCCGCATCATATTCTGAGGAAGATTGGCAAGTATGACACCGACATCAGATCTAACAACGTGGTTTTGTCTGACTACGGAGGAAAGACGAAAAGTACCATGGGAGTGATTATGGTGAATATCACGGTGGGTTCAATAACCAGACCGAAATTATTTATGGTGATAGACGCTAAGCCAAGTTACAATTTGCTATTTGGCAGAGAGTGGCTACATGGTGTCGGAGCCGTACCATCTTTAGCGCACCAAAGGTTGGTGATTTGGAGAGAAGATGGAGTGGTCGAAAATGTTGAAGCAGACCAAGGGTACTTCATGGCCGACGTAAATAATGTCGGCAAGAAGGATTTCGAGAGGAAGTTGGCCAATATTTCTCCTTGCTTTCCAGCTGAGGATATATATGCTAATCTGAGTGAAGCTTTCGTCTCTCTAACTCTGCACGAGACTCATGGCTTCATTTGGGATGTGGAACGCCTAGATGATCCACCCTATACAGGTATCCGACCGACAGGCTGGGGAGACGTCATTGATGATGACTGAGCTAGAAGCTCTAAGAAAGATTTCGGCATACGTTGCCGAGAACAAAATAAAGTCGGCTCTAGAGGCTGAAGAAAACATGGTTGTCGAAGCCTATGCGTTAAATAAAGAGGGGCATATGGCTATTGGGCCAGAACCCCCAGACAAGCCAACTTTGGCTAAAAGGAACATCGACATGCAGCGTCTGGACTGTATTTATGATAATGAACCTTTAGGGTTCGAAAAAGACCCAAAGGCACCAGATAAAATCCGACCAAAAGACCCCTTGGAAGAAGTCGACCTTGGCGAGAATGGCAAAGAACTAAAGTCTGAGATAATATCCATACTTAAAGAATTTTGGGACTGTTTTGCTTGGGATTATAATGAAATGCTTGGTTTAAGTAGGGATTTGGTCGAGTTAAAGCTGCCAATAAAAGCTGGAAAAAGCCAGTAAAGCAGACGCCCAGGCATTTCGCCCCAAAGATCATGGCAAAGATAAAAGCAGAAGTAGAAAGACTCCTGAAAAGCAAGTTTATTCAAACTGCAAGGTATGTCGAATGGTTGGCCAATATTGTGCGAGTCATCAAGAAAAATGGGTCTTTAAGAGTATGTATTGATTTTAGAGATCTAAATGCCGCCACCCCAAAAGATGAGTATGCCATGCCCGTGGCGGAAATGTTGGTCGATTCGGCCGCTGGTTTTGAATATTTAAGTATGCTAGATGGTTATGCTGGATATAACCAAATTTTTATTGCAGAAGAAGACGTGCCGAAGACGGCGTTTCGATACCCAGGAGCCTTGGGGACATATGAGTGGGTTGTCATGCCATTTGGCTTGAAAAATGCTGGAGCAACATACCAGAGGGTAATGAACTCAATGTTCCATGATTTTATTGAGGATTTCATGCAAGTATACATTGATGATATTGTGATAAAGTCAAATGGTCGACATGCTCACGTCGAACATCTTCGAAAGGCCTTTCTAAGGATGAGGAAATGTGGATTAAAAATGAATCCATTAAAGTGTGTCGCAATGCGAAAAACTACCGGCGGAAAAAAAACAGAAGAGCCGCCACCGTTCGTTATTTATCCCAAAGGAGGGAAAGAAAACGATCGAAGAAAACCTGAAGAGAGGAAAAGACAAGGTCTCGCAACCAAATCTAGGGTTCGGGAGTCGATTATGCGAAGGGAAGGTATTAGCACCCCTACGCATCTATAGTACTCTACGGTATCCACTCTTGTTGTTCTATTTTAAAGGGTGTAGGTATATCTAAGGTACTATCTGCTAAAAGAAGGTCAAAAGAAAATGACTCGCAAGGATGTCGCATTCACTGCCTACGTATCTCACCTGAGTATGAGAATCAGAGTCTTCGTAGCTCGGCTACCTATGGGTGAAAGAAATGTGTGCTCGATAAGACATCGCGTCTTATGCCTACATATCTCATCTGGAATGAGAATCAGAGCAAACGTAGTTCAGCTAACTACGGGCACAAGGGTCTCGATTGCAACTAGGGCAAGAGAAAAGGAAGGTCTCGATCGCAACGAGGGCGAGAGAAAAGAATCGCAGCAAGGGCGAAAGCAAGCAAGGATTCGTTGTTAGTCGTCAGTCAAACTCAGAAAAACATCGCGTCTCGTGCCTACGTATCTCATCTGAACATGAGAATCAGAGTTGTCGTAGTTCGGCTAACTAGGGGTTAAGGATTGCCATCTGAACATGGACTTACAAAAGAGGACACTAGCTGTGTCAAAGGAAAGTGGGCAATGTGTTCAACGTCCTAGCAGTAGGTGTCGTAGCTCGCTGAATCGAGTCTTAGGCAGTTACCTCTTTGCAATAGAACAGACTGACATGCCACAAGATCGGAGATGCATGGAAGATCTAAAAGTGGGGAAGCTCTGCCCTAGAGTTGTCATGCAATATGGACCTACGTGTTAGGATTTACAGAGGGGAACATCTACCTAATGTTAGCATGCAAAGAATAAGGGAATTCTACCTATGTTATCATACAAAGGGTTCTACCTAATGGGTGCTACCTAAACGGAACAAGAGTCGACGGATGGAGCAAGGAGAGGAGCCATGGATAAGGGTAGATGGAGATGCCTGAGGCGATCAACTTACAGGTAGATGGTGATGCCTGAGGCGATCGACTTACAAGAGGGTGGATGAATGCGTGTTGGTTTTGTTAAGTTTTGAAAATGGTTACTCAACGTTGGATCGAGCTTTTGATCTTGTTTTGAAATGATTATCGGATGTTCGTTTTAATTCTTGTATTAACAGATGAAAAAAGAATAAAAGAATAAATATTATACACTTTATGGGATAGGGATACATTTGTTACGAATGGGGATGGTTCATGGCAATCAAACAATAAGAATATATGCCTCAATCATCATACAAGTAGGCAACAATCATCAATCAAATTAGATAAGTAAACAAGTATATAATCAAATCAAAGAATCAAAGAATTAAATAACGGAGCATTAAACAAGGCATGGGAAGTATGAACATGTTAAACAACCAAAAAATAGTAAGCATGGATGAAGGAAACAAGTATAAAAGATAACAGATGAATCAGACAGATGAAAAGATGCACAAAAGGGTCCACTTAAATAATTAAATCAAGAAATGAGGTAAGGATCAGATAAAATCAAGATAAAAGGCCTCTAATATATGGCCTATGAGATGAACAAGGGAGGATCAAAAGATCTCTTCAATTGCCATAAGATATCCCTAAATCAAACATTAATCATAAAGAAGTCAACTAAAAATTCAAGCCAACTTAATAAATATCAAATAAATAGCAAATTAATAAGGAAAATTGTGAAAAATTAAACTAAGTAAGGTGGGGTCAGGACATCATCATCCCCCAAAAAGATTTTAAAAATAATGAAAATTAGTACATGAATTAATTGAAATAAAACAGAAGTCAAACCAAAAGTCATTCAACAAAACTAGGTTAAAATTAAATCAAAAATAAATTAAAAATGTGAAATAAAAATCTAAGAAAAAGTCAGGTTGACCATGGGGGAGTGGTCAACCTTCATCCCAAAAATCAGAAGCTGAAAATAATTTTAATTTATAAAAATAAAATCAAGAATCAAATGTATGCTAAAATGGACCACTTGGAATGAATAATTAAAATAAAATATTAATACTAAATAAATGCGAAAATAAAAAGTAAATAAGGCATCAAGCAATATGGAAAATATTTTTGAATATTTTTATGAACAAAGAAAATATTTTAAATTAATTAAAATCAAAACAGAAATAAATTGGGGATTAAAAAAAAGAACATGAGAAAGGGTGGTGTATTAGTATTTTAATTGAACTCGGAAATGAGTAGTGCGCTGATGGGCCATAAGCGAGGGGTGTGGAAAGCAAACAGCGAAGGCTCACGATCCAAACCAACATTAAATCTGGGCGTGATATGCTTAAATGAACATTTTAATTAAAAAACCATGTGAACCTTATGTCAATCGGTCACTTTTATTTTAAGTCACTACAAGACAAAAAAACAAACGGATGGACAGGTTTAAACAAGAGCAATAGATCCAAGGGCTCTCAAGACGACACGCAGTCATCTTCTTCATTGAGCCAAAACCCTAGCCATGCTCATGCAGAAAAACAACGTGTTTCTCTCAACTTCAACACAAAAATATGAACACCATAGTGCATCAAGAAACATGAAACAGAGCCCAGATCTCAAGCACAAAATGTGATGATTAACGTGGTAACTTGTTTTAGGTGAAATGGTAGCTTATTCATGGAGAAAAGTTGACAATAAGGTGTCAATATGAACACAGACATGGGCAGAAAAATCAACAGCACAACTCAACACCATGAACGATGCCTCGTACTGAGGACTTCAAAAGCAAGCATAAGTGCATGATTAGCATTGTAACAAGCATGATAATGAGCATAGATGTATCAATAAATGGCTATGGAAAAGGAACAAGAGAGTTACCTAGTCGAAGTCTAGTCCACTGCTTCTTGACTATGGAGAGGCTAGAAGAAAAGGATGCTTCTTGGTGCTTCAAGAGCTTCACCTTGAGAACTTGCTGAGAAATGGAAGCTGACTTCTAATGAACCTTGCCTTGCTTGCTCGAAAATCCACTGGCCTTCCTTTCATGCTTAGGGTTTTTTCTTTAAGTATGGTGGGTCAAACTCCTTAATGGGCTCTGAAATAATTGTTTGTCCATGAGGGGAGCAATTTGGTGAGGTGTATTAGAAAGAGGGAATGAGGGCACGTGAGGTTTCTTATTTTGGAAAAACTTTTAAGTTAATGGAAATATGATGTATGGCCAAATGAGGTAAACAAACATTGGTTGTGAAGGTGCATTTGTGCAGCATGCATGGTTTGGTTTGGCAGCAAGCAAAAAATCAGTTCAAGGTGGTGACTTTAATGGTTAATATCTTGCAAATGAAACATCCTATGAATCTCATTTCAAAGGCATATGAAAGATGGCATATTGGAGAGTATCTTTGATGTTCAAGGTTAAAAGAAATGGTGAGTATAAGCAACCTAAAAAGAGGCCTAAAGTTGAGCAAAACTGAAAAATGCAAGGCTGGCCAAGGTAACTTGAAATCTGCCTAGAAATTTCAAGTCATGGTACCAACTTTAAGTGAATGTATCTCTCAAACCATGGATCCAAATGAGATGACTCCAAAGGGAGGTGAAAGAGGACATGACAAGGTATAATTGTTGTGAAGAAAATATTTTCAATGGGTGCCTTGAAGTGCAAGAAAACCGGCCAAGAAGTTTTGACAAACTTTAAAAGATGTTTAGACTTAGAAACTTTTCTAAGTGTCCTAAAAATATGCCCTACTTTGACCAAGCATAACTTTCTCAATTTTGATCCAAATGGAGCAAACTTTATATTTCTAAAAAGCTTGGAACAAGAGGAACAACTTTCATGTTGGATAAATCTTCAAATGGAGCTTTTATCTTGATGGAAAATGGGCTTAAAGTGAGTGCAAAATCATGAAAACTTGCCCAAAATGGAAAGTCAACCATTTCCAAATTAAGTAACTTTTCCAATTCCTGATTAAATGATAAATACATGATCCAACCTTGATCCAATTTCACATGTAGGCTCCCCTAGGCATGAATTTTGAGATTCCAATCTCAAAAAGTCAGGAGTTGACTTTTCTGGCCCCACAGTTGACTTTTCCTAAACTGTCTGATTCTCGATTCCAGTGATCAATTGAAGCACTTCTGGCTCAAATTAAAAACTGATTTTTATATGTAGACCCTTGTGGACAAATGGAGGGCCATGGAAAAGAGTTTCACCCAAAGAATCAGAAATAAACTGATTTTATACCAAACCCTAATTTTTGGGCAAAATTGATCGGGAACTGATTGCACTGCTTGCCAATGGATCTTTCTGAGATAATTGTGAGTCTTCCTAGGCCAAGATGCCTCTCCAACCATGACATGGATGAGCTCCTCTACTTCCCACCAAATATTTCCTGTTGCAGGTAGCCATGAAACCCTAATTTCCTGATTAAATCCAGATGAATACTCTGATAGCTCTGAATCCTTCACTGATGAACTGAAGACCATAATAAGATACCTGGAGCCCCCTGAGACCCTTGATACTTGTATACTTAGAAAATGAAGTCCAATTCTCAATCTTGCTTTGTGTGGGCTCCTTCTGTTAAGGATTGATCAATCAAAAACCTGATTTCCAAGTCACTAATGCAGTATGCAATGAATATGACCTAGTATGATGCCAATGAAATGTGAAACATAATCCCATGCTTCCAGGAAAAATTGTAGGGAAAATCTTGGGGTATTACAAAGTGTGCTTTTTGTGTGCAAGCAGGCGACTTCCTTGGCTTTATGGTGCATAAAAAGGGTATTGAAGTAAACCAAAGCAAAACAAAATTCATTATGGACGTCAAGCCTCCGTCGACCAAAAAGGAGCTACAATCTTTTCTGGGAAAAATAAATTTTCTTAGAAGATTTATATCAAATTTAAGTGGCAAAACAAAAGCTTTCTCCCCACTACTCCGACTGAAGAACGAGGATTTCAAGTGGCAGGATGAGCACCAAGAGGCTTTTGACAAAATCAAAGAGTATTTGACTAGGCCTCCAGTACTGGCCCCTCATGTTAGGAATAGGCCAATGAGACTGTATATTGCAGCCTCAGAATCGACTATAGGAAGTATGTTAGTCCAAGAGGATGAAAAATGTGTCGAGAGACCTGTGTATTACCTTAGTCGAATGCTTAATGATCCTGAAACTAGGTATAGTGATATAGAAAAACTATGTCTATGCCTGTATTTCTCTTGTATGAAACTAAAGCAATATATCAAGCTTGTTGATGTGTACGTATCTTCCCACTTTGATATTATTAAACACATGTTGTCAAAACCAATTTTGCATAGTCGAATTGGAAAATGGGCGTTAGCGTTAACAGAATACTCCCTGACGTACGTACCCTTGAAAGCAATGAAAGGGCAAGTAGTAGCGGATTTCCTTGTCGACCACTCAATGGTCGAAATGGCGCAAAATTACGTAGACTTAGAACCATGGAGGTTATACTTTAACGGTTCAAGACATAAGCGCGGATCTGGGATAGGAGGAGTCATAATTTCTTCAGATGGAATTCCGGCAGAGTTCAAATATAGAATTGAAGGGGTATGCACTAATAATGAAGCAGAATACGAGTCACTGATCACAGGACTGGAACTACTGTTAGAATTGGGGGCAAGGAAATTTAAACAAGCATCAAAAGAGTACAGGCGTGTTAAAGAAAATTTAATCATGTATTTTGTGGTCACCATCAGATTACTAAAGAGGTTTGAGCAAGTCAACCTCCAACATATGCCATGAAAAGAGAACCAAAGAGCAAATGATTTGGCATAGGAGGCCTCAGGGTACAAAGCGTCGAAAGACCAGGATGAAGAGATCAAGGTAAGAGAGAAAGTACGAGCGACATTGTTGTCACCATCAGATTTGTCGATTGTGAAGTTGGGAGCTGTAGATGAAAATCATTTTGAAATTCTGACCGTCGATGACGGGGAGGAAAGTGATTGGTGTAAACTGCTAGTCGATTACTTACGCAATCCCGTAGGGTCGATAGATCGAAAGATAAAATATAGGGCCCTTAGCTACGTCTTGGTAAATGATGAATTATTCAAAAAGACGGTCGAAGGAGTGTTACTAAAATGCCTAGGAGAAAGCGAGGCATACGTGGTTGTGTCAAGCATACATAGTGGGGCGTGCGGGGTGCATCAAGCATGTTTGAAGATAAAATGGCTCTTGATGCTCAGGGGTTTATTAGCCTTCAATGTTGAAAGATTGCATTGAATTTGCTAAAAGCTGTCAAGAATGCCAATTACATGGGGGCATACAGCACGTGCCTGCAAGCGACTTGCATACAATTGTGAAGCCCTAGCCATTTCGAGGATGGGCTCTGGATGTTATAGGAGAAATAAAACCAGCCTCGTCGAAACAACAAAGGTATGTTTTAGTCGGTATCGACTATTTCACAAAGTGGGTCGAAGTCGTAGCATTAACAAATGTAGACCAAGAGGCTGTGATAGATTTTGTCCAAAGTTATATCATTTGCAGATTTGGCATCCCAGAAACTATTACAACCGACCAGGGGTCAGTTTTCACTGGTCGAAAAGTGCAAGAGTTTGCAAAAGAAATGGGAATCAAATTACTGACTTCTACCCCCTATTACGCACAGGCGAATGGCCAAGTCGAAGCTGCTAATAAGGTGATCATCAGCCTAATAAAGAAACACATAGGCAAGAAACCAAGAAATTGGCATAAGACGTTAGACCAAGCCTTGTGGGCATGTCGAACGTCACCAAAAGAAGCAATTGGAACAACTCCATTTCGACTGGCGTATGGGCATGACACAGTGTTGCCAGTAGAGATTTAGGTCCAGGGGGTCAGAACCCAAAGGCAGTATGAAATACCTCCTGAAGATTACTGGAGTATGATGACAGACGAACTGGTCGACATAGATGAAGAAAGAATGGTAGCTTTGTACTCCCTACAAAGGCAGAAAGAAAAAGTCGCCAGAGCCTACAATAAAAAGGTGAAAGGTAAAGTGTTTGTTGTCGACGATCTGGTTTGGAGAGTGATTCTGCCTATGGACAGAAATGATAGAGTTTGGGTAAATGGTCCCCTAATTGGGAAGGACCGTTTAAGGTTCTGCAGGCCTTTTCTAACAACGCCTACGAGGTCGAGGAGTTGGCACCAGATAGGCGAATCCTATGAGTGAATAGAAAGTACTTGAAAAAATATAGGCCTCTCCTTCAAGAAGTCAAAATTTTGACAGACTAAATAACTGTCGAAAGAATAATGTTGGAGAAAACTATGTTGGAAACCAGCTGCAAAAGGTACAGAAAATAAATACACAGTGCTAAAAGTAAGAAGGATAACATTAAGGTGGCAAGAAGCCATTGTTTAAATATTACAAAAAATTCATACAAACAATAGAAACGGTCAAAGTTGGCCGAACTTAGATTGGAAAGATTTAAGCTCAAAATTGAAATGCAAGGACGTAGGCTCCAAGGTGTCGGCGTGGGCTTTGAGCTTTTCAAGCTTCCCTTCGACAGTCATAAGCTCTTCATCGACCGCTAAGGCATGACTGGTGGTTTGCTCCACAGTGGCCTGGGCAGGTTTTAGAACTTCGTTGATAAAGCGTGACTCCTCCTTGGTAATTGATTCCAACTCACTGTCCAGAGTGGCAATTTGACGCCGAAGGGCATCAATTTGTTGTCGGATCTCAGTGGCCCTTGTTTGTTTGGAGATCAATTATTTCTTCTTCTCCTCCATAGCCCCTAACATGTTGGTGACCTCCGCATCGGCATGCATCACCAACTCCCATTTTTCCTTCACAGAGGCTTCAGTACCAGAAATCTGGCGTTCAGTGTCCCTAACGCTGCGAGATGGCGCAGCATGGGAACCAGAAGTTGTTCTAAAGTGGCCATTGCACGTTTGGCATAATCTGAGAGCTGGAGGTCTTTTAATTGGGCAAGCATGCACAAGATCTCTGGATCTACAGAGGGTTCATGCATGAGCACGAAAGAAAGGTCAGGATGCAAGGCGTGAACGCGGATTTTATCCATTAGAGCCTTAGTCTTCGTCGCCTCAGGGCCCATTTTTCCAGAATGAAGCTGCTCAGAGTCGGAAGAGGCATCACGTGATTTCACCAGATTTTGGAGCCTGACAATTGCTTCTAAAGCAGACGGCTTTATCGCCAGCCCCGGGAAAGACAAAGGGGAAGCAGCCGACGGAGGAGTAGTCTGAGAAGAGGGAGAAGCAGTCGACAGAGGAGTAGTCTGAGAGGGTTGTTGCTTATTGGTGTCGACACCTACTGGTCCCCGTGGATCCTACAAAGACAAGGAAGCTGAAGAGAGACTAGAGTCAGAACTAGTCAAATTGGAATCTGGATGCGTTGCAGGACTAGTAACTGAGTCAGAGTCACTATCACTAATCTGGACAGGGAATTCAATGAACTCACCAGCGGTGTTGACAGATTGAAATGGGCGAGCTAGAGAAGAAACCGGCGACGAGGGAGTGTAGTCGGCAACAGGTTGAGTCGGCTCAGCAGAGGCATCATCCTGCGGTAAGAAAAAATGTGTAAGAGAAATACAATAATCCAAGGGAGTAAACAGGAAAACAGGTAATTACCTGTGTCGACGCAAGGGAGACTACATCCTGATTTTCTTTCCCCAAGGCAGCAGCAGGGGAGGTGTCAGTCGACTGTGAATCCCCCACAGCTGGATCATGGACCTTGTCGAGGATGGAAGTGTCGACTACAATGGTGTCGACGTCTTCAGCAGGAACCTCTGGAGTGGGCATTGTATGGTGCCTCTTCTTCTTGGTTTCGCGACTCCTGGAGGGAGAGTCATGCTTCTTCCTCTTGTGGCCATGGTGGCTTTTGGATTTATGCTGGGAAGTATGCTGGAGACACGAAGAGAGGTTATAAGCAAATATTCTAGCCAGAAGATCAGACAAGCCGACGAGAAATACCTCAGAGCCTGTAGGGGAAGAATGTTTGTGTTTTTTTTATTTTTTGGAGTGAGAGAGACAGTGGGGTCTGCCGAACGTGGTTGCCCCTTCACATAAGGGAGATATTAGACACCACGTAGTATTTACTTTAAGAAGTCACAAGAGTAAATGGAAATGTGTCAGATAGGTGCATACAGAAGAACTGGGTTTCATCACCACCAGAGGATTTCCAATGGGGCGCTCATCACCACCAGAGGATTTCTCAGGAGCAACCTGCAAGAAGGGATAGGATGGCTAAGAATAAAAACAAAAAGCCAAAGGAAATAGCAACTCATCCAGAGTCAAACCTGAGCCTCCTATGTCGAAGGAGTAGGTTGGTTAGCAGGTGCAGGACCTACAGGATCTAGAGGGATCGTTGCAGATAAACAAAAGAAATGCAAGTGAGCAACGAAAGCCAGTTGAAATGAAGTTTTAAAATTTTCAGAGAAGTGTTACCAGGTTGTGTAGATTCGAACATACTAACATATTGAGGCTCGATATGAAGTGGCCCTGAGTAGTCAGGAAGATAATGCTTCGTCAGGACCACTCTGTCATCTTTTTTCTTATAGGCGTTTTGTACGTATGAAACGGGACAATAAAACCACACCGGAACCAAATGACCAAAGGCCAAGGCCAAAGGGCTAGTTGGCAGAGGAGGGAACTTGAGGTTTCGAAAGTGAAGAGCGTAAAGATACTTGTCTTTCGCGTAATCGGGGATTTTAAGTTTTGGAAGCCTGTCGGTTACTTTCACCTTTAGTTCGACCGCAGCCTCCCAGATGGTCCCACGAAGATTATCTGGTCGATACACAACTTAGAAATAATTTTGGAAAGCACGAATTTGTTTGACATGAAGAGTCTTACACTTGGTCGATTTCGCCTGCAAATGAACAAAAGCTTCAGTTAATTCAGATAGTTTGGCCTCAGGAGCGCCAACATAAATGGTAAAATACGACTGTCACCAATCATGGAATTCTTTGGTACAGTAGTAGGTTGGTCGAAAAGGAAGAGAAGGGAGACGTGGTCGGTTTTTCCAAATGGTTTCAAGTTCCTCTTCGATCTCGCTCCAAGGTTGACCGTAGAGGATATTGGCGAGAAATTCTTGAGAGGAGAATAGAGACTTGGGAATGAATTGGAAAAGGCCAAATTTCCTGGCCACAAGGTTAGGCTGATAAGCCACTAAGCCAGGATTGTTGCTAGAGGTTTCAGCCGATAGGAATCGAGGGACCAGAAGACGCCTCTAAATGAGGAAGGTTTCATCTCACTGTTCCCCTTCAGTCAGAGGGAAAGGCCTGGTGAGCCACGCAGGACCCTCAGTTCGACGGCTGAAAGGGGCCATAAAAGGTAGAAAATTGACACGGGTCAGCATGATGTTGAACAAAAGTCGAAACACTTGGAGGTCGGAGAAGTTTTTGTCGATAGGCTTCAGAGGGATTAGCCGTTTCCAGATAAGGTGTCGTTCCTCTGGGGGACACACAACCCTCCTCATCCCGTAGGGGGCTATATCCTTAAAGAAGGTGGCGTTGAGCCACAGTTGCAAAAACCAGAAAGGGCCATAGACCAACACATTTTTCTTTCTGTAGTTCTCAGGGTCGAAAAGTCTAATTTGGCAGACAATCTCAGACAGAGACTCATAGAGAGAAGCTAAAATCAGTTAACCCAAGGCAATGTCACGCTCTTGGTGCAGTTGGGTTGCGAGGAGAGCAAAGTGCTTGGCTACCTGCATCGATCTGGAACAAAAGACAAAGCGGGATAGCCAGAGGGTCAAGAAAGCCACATGTTCCTCGTCGGTCACAGGGCCTGCAGAGGTGGCATGATGATCAATAAAATTGTTGTATGTTGGCTTGCGAGAGTCACCAACGTCAAACCTCAAGGGAATTGGCGCTACAGCTTCGCAGTCGAAGACTTTGCCAGTTGGTTTCAAGCCAGTGATGGCAGCAATGTCCAGAAGTGTCGGCGTGATGATGCCACACTTGGTATGGAAGGAGTTCGTCGAACTCTCCCAAAATTGAAGGGCAGCTAATAACATGCCACAAGATTGAGGAGGGCCACAACGGGCAATCTGTAGAAGGGTGTAGATGCCTTTCCTTTTCCAATGGTCGATTTTTTCTGATTCCAATCGATCCATCCAAGCGCATAACTTAGGACAGTTTTTGGGAGGAGCAATCCTGAAGTTCTTGTCGATGTAGCGAAGGGAAAAAGGTTGTTGAGCAGAAATCACAGGTTCAGAAATGTGACTGGAGGGGAAAATGTAAGAATCTGTTCTGGTAATCTCTGGGTGTCGGTTTTCTGGGGAGGACCTAAGAACGCTAAGGGTTCACTAGCCAAAGAAAGAGGAATCAATACCTGAGAACGCCAGATTTTTGCCTTCTGTTCTGCAAACGGAGGCTCAAGAACATACTCCCTACCATCAATGTTGATGGGATGTGTGAGTTTAGCAGTAGAGGGTTTGTTGGAGCTTGCCATGGAGAAAATGGAAGAGTTTTTCGTTTTGGAGAAGAAAAGTTTTCACAGGGCGCAGGAGACAAGTGAATGCTGAAGCAAAAGGGTAGAAAAAAGGGAAGAAGAAGAAAGAGTGAGGGTTTTAAAGGGGTTAAACCCTAAGCGAAGAAGAGGTAGCGTTTGATTTTCCATTTTCGACACGTATGCCCATGTTCCCATGTTTGCAGACACGTGGAGGAGAGAAGCTAGTGCACGTTTCAGTCATAAAGACGTGAAGTGATGGGGATGAGATTTTGTGCATCTCGAGGGAAAGAGGAAATGTCTGCCATGATTATATGACGTCATCAGCGTGGGGTAAATAGAGGTCCCACTAAGTAGAAGTGGAAAACAGTAAGGGGTAAGTCGACGTTTCAGAGATGTCATCATCACACTAACTTCGACAGTCGAAAATGGCATCTCTGGGGGGCATTTTGTTACCACGAAAAATCTCTAACGCATGCTGAAAGCATAGTTAATGACATAGTCCTATAAATTTGGGAGTTATACCCCATCAAAGGATGAAGAGGTGTTGGAGGCAAGCAAGAGTGGGAAAAAAATACAAGTCAAGGGGAAGCCGACAAGAGAAGCTGGCCTGGTCGACAGGCCATTTCGTCGACTGAGGTGAAGTTTGAGACTTAAAGAATTATAGCCAAATGCGTAGAAGACAGCATCGCCCTAACGTCTGGGCGAGAGAAATTTGAAATTTAAAAATAACCAGCAGTTACAAGAAGAATAAGAGCGCCAGAATCTGGAGCAGTTAGCAAGACATGGGTGCAATGGTTGTGCAGATCGTGTGACATAACCTCTGCTAGTTTCTAGGAGTTTTAGCTTATGAGAAGTTCCTTTAGTTTAGTATAAATAGAATGTCCCACGAAGGGCTCAGGGTGTTCACTTTATACTTAAAATCACTTGTAAGAAAACTTCCCATTCCAAGTGCGAGGAAGCAAGAGTTTTTTAGAGTGCTATGTACGTGAATCACCACATTTATTTCAATGCAACTTCCTTACTTTTCAATTGTTCCCGTTGAACATTTTATCTTAATTTCATTTACTTTTGAGTTGTCATTTTACGTTGTCGTTTATGTTGTCGACATTGATTCTATTACAATAATAGAGTTTACCAAAAGCGTGTTCGTCGTGTACATCTTTTGAATGCTATAGGCTGTCGGTCACGAGTCACCCATAAGCTATAGCATCGTCTAAACCGTTCGTGTGGAAAATTCTACGCTTGTTCGACACTTTGTTGGGAGCCGTTCCTCAGAAAGTTATTTCGTCGAGTTGGACAAGCCTCACTTGCACTAGCACATGTCCTAGGATCAACTGGTCGATCCTGCAAGTAACCCTCTGTTTTAAGGCCTAGGGAGGACCAGCGGTTGTTTACCAATTTCCATAGTAAACACCAACACCAATGAAAGAGATAGTTACAATGCTAAATCTCCAGTCTTTGATGGAGAGAAATTCGATTATTGGAAAGACATAATTGAAAGTTCTTTCTGGGCTATGACGCTGATCCCTGGGACATTGTCACTATTGGTTACATACCACCTGTAACAGATGCTGGAGTTGCCATCCCTAGAAGCAAAATGACAGATGATCAGAAGCATGAATTCATGAATCATCACAATGCCAGAATGATACTTCTCAATGCCATATCCTACAATGAGTATGAAAAAATCACCAACAGGGAAACAGCTAAAGAAATACTTGACTCCCTGAGGATGACTCATGAAGGAAACTCTCAAGTCAAAGAAACAAAGGCTCTGGCTCTAATCCAGAAATATGAAGCCTTCAAAATGGAGAATGATGAAGTTGTAGATGTAATGTTTTCTAGATTCCAAACTTTAATTGTAGGTCTCAAAGTGCTAGGTAAAGGATATACAACTGCGAACCATGTCAAGAAGATAGCCAGAAGCTTGCCAAGGAAGTGGAGACCCATGGTCACAGCCTTAAAACTATCGAAGGATCTGAACAACATCAGCCTTGAAGAACTCATCAGTTCACTCAGAAGTCACGAGATAGAACTGGAGGAAGATGAACCTCAGAAGAAGATCAAGTCTGTAGCACTAAAGTCCAGATCAGAAAGGCGCAAATTTGATAGAAACAAAGCCTTCCAGGCTGAAGAAGAAGACACTGATGAATCTGAAAAGGAAGATTCTGACGATGAGGAAGAATTATCCCTTCTGACCAGAAGTGTGAAACAACTCTAGAGAAAAAGGAATAATAACTTTAGAAAACCAAGATCCAAAGGAGATCGATCAGATTCAGCTTCAAAAGGTAAATCTAACAAAGATGTAACTTGTTATGAATGTAAAGAAACAAGTCATTACAGAAACGAATGTCCCAAGTTGAAGAAAGGAAGCTCCAGAAAAGAGAGCTTCAAGAAAAATTCCTTCAGAACCAAAAAGGGACTAATGGCTACTTGGGACGACAGTGAATCTGAATCATCAGAATCCGACTCTGATGAACAAGCAAATGTGGCACTCATGGCTACCACCTCCAAGAATACTTCAGATGAAGAATCTGAATCCGAAGAGGTATTTTCTGAACTTTCTCGATCTGACCTAGAATCATGCCTATCTGAAACTCTAAACTCATATCAAAAACTTAAACAAAAATTTAAAGCTGTAAAAGCGGTGCTTGAGGAAACTCTGGAAGAATGTGGTAAACATGAGATAACAGTTTTAGAACTAAAAGATGAAAACCAAACTTTGATATTAGAAAGAAATTCCACAAACAAAAAATGCTTAAAACTTGAAGAAGCATTATCTCAAGCTCCACAAACTTCAAACACAGTAATTTATGAATATGAAAAATCCTTTCAAAAGTATCTGAAGAATGGGATAGAGAGGAGCAGAATGACATCCATGATTTATGGGGTCAATCAGAACAATAGAAGAGGTATTGGGTATGATCCTAGTGAAGATAAAACTTCTACTAATGACCAACCTAAATCTCTATTTTCCTATCACTATACACATACACAAGCACAACGTTTTGATAATGCTAGAAAACCCAAAGTGTTAAGATACTCTAGGAAAACTAATCACAAAGGACCCAAATAATTCTACGTACCAAAGGATAAGATTGTTTATGTTGCGGATATCTTATGCAGCAGAGTTAAAACACCAGTCATGGTACCTGGACTTTGGATGCTCGCGACACATGACAGGAAGAAAGTATATATTCCAAAACCTGGAACTTAAAGATGATGGATTCGTAGGCTTCGGAGGAAATCAGAAAGGAAGGATCAGAGGCTCCGGAACTATTAGTAATGGTACTCTTCCCTCTATATCTGATGTCTTTTATGTAGAAGGATTAATGCATAATCTGTTATCAATAAGTCAATTAAGTGATAACAGATATGATGTAATCTTCAATCAAAAAACATGTAAAGCAATAAATCAGAACAATGGATTTGTCCTATTCACTGGCAAGAGGAAAAACAATATTTATAAAATAAATCTTTCGGATTTAAAAGAACAAAATGAAAAATGTTTAATGTCTGTTCATGAAGAGCAATGGGTATGGCATAGACGTTTGGACCACATTAGCATGAGAAAGTTATCTCAGCTAAATAAACTCGAGTTAGTCAGAGGTCTACCTAAGCTGAAGTTTTCTTCAGATGCTCTATGTGAAGCATGTCAGAAAGGAAAATTTTCAAAATCATCTTTTAAAAAGAAAAATATTGTTTCTACCTCTAAGCCTCTGGAACTTCTTCACATTGATTTATTTGGTCCTGTGAAAACAACATCGGTCAATGGAAAGAAATATGGACTAGTTATTGTTGATGATTTTAGTCGCTGGACATGGGTAAAATTCTTAAAGCACAAGAGTGAGTCTCACTCTATATTCACTAGCTTCTGTTCCAAAGTGCAAAACGAATTTGACTCTAAAATCATCAGAGTCAGAAGTGATCATGGTGGAGAATTTGAAAACAATTTTTTTGAAGAATTATTTAACTCTAATGGAATATCCCATGAATTCTCCTGCCCTAGAAATCCACAACAAAATGGAGTTGTAGAGAGGAAGAATAGGATACTCCAATAGATGGCCAGAACCATGATCAATGAAACAAATGTGGTTAAGCACTTTTGGGCTGAAGCAGTAAATACAGCGTGTTATATTCAGAATAGAATCTCCATAAGACCTATTCTGGAGAAGACTCCCTATGAACTTTGTAAAGGAAGAAAACCCAACATTTCTTATTTTCATCTTTTTGGATGCTCTTGCTTTATTCTGAATACTAAAGAACATCTGAACACGTTTGATTCAAAAGCACAAAAAGGTATTATGTTAGGATACTCAGAACGCTCTAAAGGCTACAGAGTATACAATACAGAAACCAAAATTGTGAAAGAATCAATTCATGTCAGATTTGATGATAAGCTTGACCCTGAAAAGTCAAAGCTAGTTGAGAAACTTGCAGATCTGGAGATTACTCTTGCAGGTTCTGACGAGAAGATCAAAGCACATGAAGCATCTCCTACTTAAACTTCAGTAGGAACTAAATCCCCAGCAATCCCAAAGAAAGCTAAAAGTCGCCTCAACATATCTGAAGAGTTGATTCTGGGAAGCAAGGATGAACCTATCCGAACTAGGTCAACCTTCAAGTACCTGAAGAAACTCCTCTGGGACTAGTTTCTCTGATTGAGCCTACTTCCTATGATGAGGCACTTCAAGATAACGACTGGGTTCTAGCCATGCAAGAAGAGCTAGATCAATTCACAAAGAATGACGTCTGGGATCTTGTTCCTAAACCTAAAGGCACTCACATTATCGGAACCAGATGGGTGTTCAGAAACAAGCTGAATGAGAAAGGAGAAGTTGTCAGAAATAAAGCTCGATTGGTGGCTCAAGGGTACAGTCAACAAGAAGGCATTGACTACAATGAAACCTTTGCCCCAATCGCCAGGTTAGAATCTATTCGCTTACTTGTTTCATTTGCTGTAAATCATTCTATCAAACTATATCAAATGGATGTCAAGAGCGCATTTCTTAATGGATATATATCAGAAGAAGTGTATTTCAACCAACCTCCAAGTTTTGAAAATTCAAATTGTCCAGAACATGTTTTTAAACTTAAAAAATCTTTATATGGACTAAAACAAGCTCCCAGAGCTTGGTATGAAAGACTAAGTAACTTTCTTCTGGAACATGATTTTATCAGAGGGAAAGTTGACTCTACAATCTTCTGTAAAAACATTAATAATGATCTCATGATATGCCAGATATGCGTTGATGACATCACTTTTGGTACAGCTAACTCCTCTGTATGTCAAGAATTCTCTGAGCTAATGCAGGCAGAATTTGAAATGAGCTTAATGCAAGAACTAAAGTTCTTTCTAAGAATTCAGATCAACCAAGCTTCAGAAGTCACCTACTCATCAAAATAAATACATAAAAGACATTATGAAGAAATTCGAAATGGCGGAATGCAAACCTGCTAAGACACCCATGCATCTAACTTGCATTCTGGAAAAAGAAGAAGTTAGTCAAAAGGTTTGTTAGAAGCTCTATCATGGTATGATAGACTCTCTTCTCTATCTGACTGCTAGACGTCCTGATATTCTATTTAGTGTTTGTCTCGGTGCCAAATTCCAATCAGATCCTAGAGAATCTCATTTAACAGATGTTAAGAGAATACTCAGATATCTGAAAGGAACTCCTAACCTGGGCCTGATGTATGAGAAAACATCAAAGTATAGACTATCTGGTTTTTGTGATGCAGATTATGCAGGAGACAGAATAGAAGGAAAAAGTACATCTGGAAATTGTCAGCTCTTGGGAAAGAATCTGATATCCTGGGCCAGCAAAAGACAATCAACCATATCCTTGTCTACTGCAGAAGCAGAATACATTTCAGCATCATTATGCACTACCCAAATGCTCTGGATGAAGAATCAACTAGAGGATCTTCAAATCTTTGAGAGTAACATTCCTATCTTTTGTGACAATACTGCTGCCATCTGTTTAAGCAAGAATCCTATTTTGCACTCCAAAGCTAAGCACATAGAAATAAAACACCATTTCATTAGAGACTATGTCCAGAAAGGGGTAGTAATGTTGAAATTTATTGATACAGACCATCAATGGGCTGACATCTTTACCAAACCCCTTGCTAAAGATAGATTCTCCTTTATCTTAAAGAATCTGAATATTCAAAATTGTCCTGAATAAAATGTGCCTCTGAGATAGCAAAATAAGATTCTGATATAAATAGTTGGATTATGTATCTGACTCTGATACTCCTACCAGTTAGAAGTCATCTGAGTTAGAAATCTCCAGGAACCAACCCTTTGGTATTCCTGTAGATCAGATAAATTAACACGTGGAGTATCATGCGTCTGATTTTGGAACTTCTAGATAGCTATCTAGCAGAAATCAAGAAACAGTCTCATGAGATCTCCTCGAGCAGTGTGCTGATGTTGGGACTAGACATCATTTATGAGCTGTAATCATTCTCCCTCCAACGTGCGTACTTGGTTTTTGTGCTAAACTCATTTATGTGTGTCGTTTTGCATGCGCCCTAATTTGGGTATTTAAATTCTTCTCTTCACACATTGCACACTTTTCACTCTCACAAACACTCTTACCTTCTTGCAAGTTTTTCCTCCCTCAAGGCATTTCTGCAGTGTGCACTCAAGTTCTTCAATGTTCAACCCAGCTCTTCAACAACCTTCATGGATTCTCAACAACAATCAGTGTATAACTTCTCTCAATAGATGAACTCAAATGAGCAAGCTCCAAGTTCAAGCAACCCAAACCCATCAGTTACCGGTGTCGTCTCAACTCCCATTTACAAAGAACCTCACATTCTTGATCGTGAGCCCCATATCCACCTTGCAACACCTTTTGAAAAATTGGAAGTGTTGTGTGAATCACTGGTTGATTTTGACAACATGCGAAGGAACGATGTCGATCTCACTGACGAACTGAAGAATCAAGGTTGGGGAAACTACTTGCAACGTCTCTATGGCCCAGCCTACACAAATTTGGTGAAAGAACTCTGGAGATTTGTTGACGTTGATGATCACTACATCGTCTCCTATGTTCTGGGAGTCAAGATGGTGATCACTGAAAAGTCTATTGCTGCTCTTTTGGGCAAGGAGAAAGCTGGAGGAAGATGAATCTATAACATTAATCCTAGGACAAAGTATCTGTCCCATGAGATAACCCAACAATCTTTCAACAGAACGCTAAAGGCAAAAATTCAAAGAATAAGGAACTGCATCAGAACCTCCAGGTCTGGCTGAAGATCATTTTGGGCACCATCCATCATCGCCCAGCCTCTAACTCCTCAGACTACATCAACACATACCAGAAGTTCATTCTGTACTGTATTCACAAGGGTCTGAAGCTCTTCCTTCCTGCACTCCTCTTCAAATACCTCAGAGACTCTGTAACGGATACAAGAAACAACATGAAGACCATAAACTACATTCCTCTAGGGAGGCTCATCTCTGACGTCCTGATTGAAAGCGGTCTCGTGGACCATCTGATACAGTTCAGACTCATGGAAGACGTAATGATAGATACTGGAAGAGCTCTGAACGCCCGAAATCTGAAGAGCATGGGAATTTTGAATCAAGTAAGGGTCAAACCAACTCTGGACACCTCCTGGGAAGCTCTTAAAGATCAGAGAAAGATCCCAAATGGACTCTATATGTTCTCAAAGATCAACCCTCCAGAGGTAGTCATGTACTACTTAGACGATCTGCGCAAACAAGGAGTTGAGTTCTCAGACTGGCTGCCACAATTTCCTCTAGACTTCATGAAGAGGCCACAAGAACCTTCTGAGAAGGCAAAGCAGGCGAAGAAAGCAAAGCTGGGAGAATATTTTGGATCAAGACCTCCAGTACCTCTGACTGGATCCTCTGGTAAGTCTGTCTCTCTCCCTCCTTCTGTACAAGTTAAACCTGTTGCTTCCTCAATCCCTCAACCAACGCCCATATACACTAACTCAAAAACTCCTCCCTCAACCACTAGACCATCTAACCAACCCTCTCAAAAATTTAACCTGGCCACCACCTCTCTACCCATTTCGGAAGCAGAAAGGCTAAACAAAACAACCTCACCCTCCTCATCTTCTTCTCCAAAATCACCACCCTACTACACACTTTCTTCAGACACTGAACCATCTGACCCTCACTCCCCAACTCTGGCTCAGCTCCAAACACGTGCTCTGGCCTCTCAACTGCCAACACAATCCATTCCGGAACCAGAAGTTACCTCTTCACCCACAGAAGACCCAAACACAACCACATCTGACCCTCCACCATCCGAACCAATTCACGCTGAAACACAACCACCCAACTCTGAAATACCCCCACTAAATAGATCCACTGAACCACAAACTCCCACACTTAACTTAAGCCCTCCCACTTCTCCACCCCAAGCCTCTGAACCTGAAAACACCCTTCTAACCCTTGAGGAAGCAATAAAGGTGTTTGCAGAAGCTTCAGTTGACAAGGTCAAGTCTCTGACCATCAACTCTGGCATCAATGATGATCCCTCCGCTGTAAGGACTCACTGGAACAGAGTGATAAGTTGGATGACCTCTGAAGCCTTTAAGCTGAAGGGCCTCTCTGAGCAAGTCCACAACGACTTTATCAAAAACGTTGAGATCAGACTTCAAGAGCATCTAGCTAGAGAAGCTGAGGAGCGGGCACACAAAGAAGCTGAAGAGAAAGGAAAGCAAGAAGAACTACAGAGGCTCAAGGAAGCTGAGGCAAAAGCTCTAGCTGAGGTCGCCGCTGCTGCTGAAGCTGAAGCAACAACCAAAGCTGCCGCTGAAGAAGCAGCTCGTCTGGCTGAAGAGTCTGCCGCCAGGGTAGAACACGATGCTCTGACTCAGGGGGAGTCCTCCACCTTTGTCCCTCTGGTCCTCAAGACCCTTGAAGAACTACAGAAGGAACAGCAGGAAGTCCGAGCCAGATTGGATCAACAGGATTCCGTCAATATCAACATTTAGAATCTGCTGACCCAGTTGCTCCAGAGGATGCCTCCACCTCCAAACCCTTAGGCACCTAGGACTTGTTTCTATGTTATTCACTTTTGCTTGTTGTTCTTCTGATTTGCTTGTTGCTCTGCTCTGATTTGCCTGTTGTTTTCTGCATTCTTGTTTTTCTGCGTTTCTGGCCTTTGTACCTACTATCTATATATATATATATATATATATATATATATATATATATATATATATATATATATATATATATAATATATAATATATATATATATATACATATATATATATATATATATATATATATATGCCCTTTATTTTTCAATAAGTCTTTTTGATTATGACAAAAAGGGCGAGAACTAAAAACAGCTCTGATGAAAACATATCTAACTCCTAGCAAAACTCTGCAAAGATTGTTTCTAATTTTTGACTTAGAGATTTGCAGGAAAGTAGCTAGAAACACCAAATCATGGAAGGTCCGGTAAGAACTTTTGAACTTCCAGATTTAACTCAGGGGGAGCTCACCTCTATCTGATCTAAAACTCTTATCTTAAAATGTTTCATCTCTAAATTAAAATTGTTTTGTCATCATCAAAAAGGGGGAGATTGTAAGAACAAAATTGGTTCTACAATAGAATTCCAAGATTTTGATGATAACAAAGGATGAAACCAAAAATGGCACCCTAACAAAAAAATTCTAAGTGTGCAGGACTCTGAACAGCAACGAAGGACTCTGATCATTTTCTCAGATACAAACACTGATCAGATACAAAGTGCTAGAAGATCAGACATCACTAAGGAAGAAGTACGCCCAAGAAGTTCTGAATCTGACCAAAGCAAGACAGTAAAAAGAACCAGAAGCTCTAACAACTACGGGCCTTAGTTCTGATGATCAAGAAAGACTAGTACTCTGAGAAGCTCTGATGAATTCAGATATGATCTCCTTCTGAAGAATGACTCCGATACAACAAGACTCTGATGAAGATTCACCAAGTCTAGAAAAAGTAACGGAAAGAATTTCTCAATATGGAAAGGAAGTATTTTAAGAAAGAAGTTATTCAGGGAGACAAAATGGTTTTAGCAAGAAACACATAAGTAATGACATTGAATGCTCATCAAAGGCCAAGTTTCTGTTATCACTCCAACGGTCCTTCTCACTACTATATAAAAGGACAGTCTACCTCATTGAGAGACACAACAACAACACACAAAAAAAGTCATTCATATTCTCTCTCAATCTTTCACGAGCTGCTGCTCATACGTGAAAACTCTTGCTCCAATACTTTGCTGTTATACTTGCTTACTCTTAGAAGCACTCTTTATTACAAATCTATTTTGCTATATTGTTTTGTTTCTCAAGTGACTCTGCACAGTCTGTATACTTGAGAGGACTAAGAGATCATTCTCTTAGACGATTGGTTGTGTAATCTTCCAAGATTAGTGGATTAAGTCCTTTTTGAAGGCGAAATCACCTTGGCCGGGTGGACTGGAGTAGCTTTGTTTTCTAAGTGAACCAGTATGAAATTCCGTGTGTTCTTATCTTTTGAAAAAGCTTTTATTTTTTAAAACAATTCAAACCCCCCCCCCCTTTCTTGTTTTTCTCACCTTCATGTTGTAGAGATGATTCAGATCATTGGCATTTGTATCCTTTGTGATTGTTTTGTCAGCATAATCATCATATATACATGTACACATACATTTACATTCATATATTTAATTATTGTATTATTCTTGCACTTTTTAATTCATCATTTTTCTGGTCCTCTGCTACGGTGATATCATTTCCCTACGCATATTTGGTGTGTCTGTCCTCCCTCAATTGTAGAGTATCAACCCCCTAAGCAGAAAGAATTTAACCTTTCTCATTCCCCACTGAGTTATTTCCTCATGGATGATTATTATTTCAGTTTCCTCCCCAGTCGATCATCTGGATGGAACCACTCCCCTTGAGTTATATCCTCATTGGGTCGAGTCTTTGACTGACCATTTCTTTCAAGCTCTTACCTAGATCGATGCTTTTGGTCCCTTAAGAGTCTATTACCCAGTAACTGGTAATATTCTTCTCAATTTGCGAATACTTTACTCTTAACCAATATCCGGTAACAGTGATCTACTTTCTCTTGTTTTTCCCCAGCGGATTTGTTTTATGTTTCCCTAGGTAGTCTATCCTTGATATGTTCATCTTAACCGATGACAGATATTCTTTCCTTTCGAGTCTATCCTTGATATGTTCATCTTAACCGGTGACGAATATTCTCTTTGTGGTTTTCTACCCAGTAAAAAGGTAGTTGTAATCCCTATTTCATTTCCCAGAGGGTTAATCCTTGATATGTTCATCCTAACCGATGACGGGTTTCCTCCTCCTTGCGGTCTTCTGCCCAGTAACCGTTAGTTGTAAATCCTACTTTCCCTCTCGGAGTTTATCCTTGAAATGTTCATCCTAACCGGTGACGAATATTCTCTTTTTTTTGGTATTCTATCTAGTAACTGATCGATGTAATTCCTATTTCTTCCCTAGGATTCTATGCTTGATATGATCATCCTAATCGGTGACATAGATTCTCTCTTTTGGTATTCTATCCACTAACTGATAGATGTAATTCCAAATTTCCCCCGGCAATCTATCCTTGATATGTTCATCTTAGTTGATGACAGATATTCTTCCATTTGAGTTTATCCTTGATATGTTCATTTTAACCAATGACGGATATTCTCTTTCTTTGGTATTCTATCAAGTAACCAGTAGTTGTAAATCCTATTTGGCTTTTCTCTAGCAGGTTATTCTTGCCCAGTAACTGGTAATGAATACACCTCCTATTACCCTCAGTGAGTCATCCTTGATATGTTTACCCTAACCCGTAACCGATGTCCTCTCTGTCAGATTATGTTATCTCCTTGCCCAGTAACTGGTAATGGATAATATACTTCTGTTACTCCTGTGTTGAAGTTCATTCTTCCCCCCAATTGAGTTTGAGTGCGTATTTCCCCAGTGAAGTCGTTATCCCCTGTTTGGTTCAGACATTTCAGTTTTGTCATGATTTACCCGTTTCCCATGCGGATTTTTCCTTTATCCCTGGCTGAGTCTTTCCATTGATTTATTTTTATGGAATCCCTCATGTCCCCCCAGCAGTTTTAAGTCGTAGCCTAGCCTACGTATAACTTTTTATCCCCAGAGTCTTTCCCTCCCTAGTGAGTTTTCCTTATGGAATGCATTATGCTCTTGTGGACTTTCAGTCTCTCCGAATTCCTTTCCTTTGTGGCAACATTTTCCCCACAGAGATTACTTTTAACATTTCATATCATATGCATCATGAGGTCCCTTAAGGACCAAAATTTGCTTCTATGTTGTTATTTAAGTCCATTCTACTGAGTCAATACGAAGATTTTAACCTTCATCTCCTCAGCTAGAATGTCCTTAAATAGGGGCAGCTGTAAGACCCCAATTTTGACCCTAAGATCCCTCATGCCATCTCATCATATGCATTAGCATTGGGATCACACCTTGACATCCTCCTTACCCCTCATTCATTGGGTTTGTATTGGGAGAGATCACCAAGCACATTTGATTGTATCATACTTCATTTTTTATTATTTACTAACCAAAATACCAAAAATATGTCAATGTATAGTTTGTTGCTTTTGTAGGTAGTGTGCATGCTCACATATGCTCTATCAAACTCATATATAGGGTTTAAGACACTTAATGCAAGGAGCACAATCAAGAAATGGTTCACATTGGATCTAATCATCATATATGGATCCCCATGATCTTCACATAATATTTTGATCAAGAAATCATCAAGAGTTTGGAGCTTGTTTGCCTTGAAAACCCTAATTCATCTGGGTATCTTATGTGACTTCTTCAACACATTTCTTCAACAATTGATCAAATATTTCAAGGGATACTTCACATTACATCATATTATGCATATATGATCCTACATGAGTCCCAAAAGTCAAGAGAATGTCAAGCTAGCAAGATGGTTCATGGTGGTTGACTAGAGAAAGTCAACTAGTCAAAATTGGGGTTCCCTAGACCTTATCTCCTACAAGTTTTGTCAGATGAAAATGATTCCAAGAGAAACGTTACTCAAAATCACATTCTAAACAACTTTTATGTTGAATTCAAGATCTATTTTTTCTTGGAAAGTCATTTTTTATGGTGAAAAATTATAGGTCATTTTGTCTGAACCCTAGTTTGGAGGTCAGCTTCCTAAGACCATAACTTGCTCAATTTTTTATAAGATGAAAGCAATTCAAATTTCATGATCAAATTCAAGATATCTAATTCAAATTTTATGTTTGGAGGAAGTTCAAATTCAACTTGCAAATGCATGTGCCAAGAGGAAGGATTATAGGTCATTTTGGGTCAATACCATTTAACAAGTGATTTTCCTCAACTTCTAAAATGCATAACTCCTTCATGACAAATCCAAATAAGGTCAAATTTATGACCAAATTGAATAGGTTTGAAACAAACACAACTTTGATGGAGGAACTTTTCTCATTTGAAGTCCATAGAAAAAGTTATTCAAGGTGGAAGAAGTGAACATTTGACTTGGGACTTAGAAAATTTTCAAATATGTTTGATTTCCCAAACTTCCACCTCAAAATTCATCATAATCCAAGCTTCAAATCAAAAAGTGTTCAACAAGAAAGTTTTTCCTCTTGATATCACCTTTCCAAAAAGTCTAAGATCATCTCATTTGGCCAAAGTATGAAGGACTTGCGCATGGGTGTAAGTTGAAGGCCCATTTGGATGATTTCCACTTCCACTTTTCATACACAATTACATGGCCTTCCAACATGAATTCCGCATGACTTTCACTCAATTTTGGATCAGATTTCATTACTTGATGAGCCTATCACACGCCCACGCAATCATGCAAAGAGAATTTTCAAATTTTGCCAAAATTGGAAGTGTATGAAAATCAATATCATGGCTAATAAATAAGATCCTCATTGTTCAGAATTAGGGACCTCATGCCCAAGCTTTGAACCTGCAACCCCAAACCCTCATCATTGAAGGATAAGCTTGAAGATTTTCTTTGAAAATCGAGTTTCAATTCTCCATCTATTTTGAGATTGAAACTCCAAGAGTCCATACCTTTCCTTGATCCATTTCACTTCCAACAAGCATCTGAAGCAAGGCCAAGCATAATTGAAAGCAAGATCGTGCTAATCTGAAGCTCCATTGAAGGTGAATTTTCAGATTTTCATCTCTTCGATTCTCCCTCAATTCTTCACCATTCTTGTTGATTTTTGGTTGTATGAAGTCCTATCAATGTAGGGAAGAAGATTGAGTTACTTTGAGGTCAAATCGAAGCAACTCAGTTCATGGTCCTCAAAATTCAAATCTCTATACCTTTTAATATACTTGGAATTGGAGAAAATTAAGGCCAGATTCGTGCTTCTGAGCATTTTTCCTTCAAATTAGTGTATTCATTTTTCATTTTCCATTGAGTTGAGCTTGGACCAGATCAGTGGTGCTCACCGAAGAAGATGACCAGAGCTAAGGCTCTGGTGGTGCGATGGAACAATCCAGGCCATCTGATTTGGTTCTCACGTTTTAATGTCATCCATCCAATTTGATTATCACGCGTGTGACATAGTTGACTGAGGCGTTGGTGGAAGTCGCGCGCTTGGCCATCAGATCTGCCATCTTAATTAATGAGGGAGATCTGATGGCCCTTGTTTTTTATATTTATATTTTATTTTCTGATTTTTCATTTAATCCTTTTATTTTGATTAATTCATATTAATTTCATTTTTAATCCAAAAAATATGGGACTTTCCCCAAAAAAAATTAGATATTTTCCTCTTTCATTTTCTGAATTAAAATTATTTTTTGGATTAATTTTGATATTTTTCATGATTTAATTGTTTTTATGCATATTTTAATTGTTTAAAAATACTTCTGACTTTTCAAAAATCATGAAATTTGTTGTCTAAGGTCCTTTGACCTTGTTTGACCTATGATAAATCTCTTGGAAATTTATTTGGTGTTTTTAAGAGGTTTTAGGTTTTTGATCAAACATAATTTAATTTAAATGCATTTTAATTTGATTTTTAATTGATTAATTGTGTAAAAATTATGTTAAGCCATTTTTATTGACGTGTGAAGTTTGACTATATGTTTGGGCCTTGGTCAAGGTTGATTTCACTTTTGTTGGATTAAAATCATTGGATTTAGGGGATTGATAAAATGTACATTTCATCTCCCAAAATGAATGAATGATTTTAATTTGATAAAATTCCTCCCATGATCAATTTGTGTTTCTCTCATCTCCCCTCCCTCTTCATATTTAATCCCATTCTTCCTTATCCCTTCCATTGACCAATGAAGTCTCAATATCCTAAGGCTAATTGGTTCATCCATAACTTTATGTTAGATGAACTAATATAAGTATGGATGAGATTAGGTTCATCCTTTGATCATTTTCTTTTTGAGTGTGGTATGTTTTAGGAGTATGGTTCATTATACCATATCTATAACATGCATTAACACCAAAAATTCTATTGCCCGACCTGAGATAGTTGTGACTTCTACATAAGTCCAATTACGATTGCTTAACATAGCGCTAAATTTTGACCCAAAGGCATAGCATTCTAGTAAGTGAGATTGTAAGTATCCCCCCTTTCATGGTATTGTATGGAAACTTGGCCTTTTTTTCATTCCTTTGGAAGATGTCTTGGTTCAAGGATTCATGCTTGTGAATAGAGGGTTGAGTGTTCTCCAAAGAATGACTTAATCAATTGAAAAGAAAAACTCCACTAACATCTAATCAACTAACACTAGACTAACTTTTGTTATTCTTTCTTTTATTTTCAAGTCATTTACTTTATGCAATTTAAATTCAAGTCATTTACCATTTCATTTGTCATTTTACATATCATTTAACTTGTTTATGTTTATGTCATTTTCACTTTGCTCACTTGAGCCATATATTGTGATTGTATATATTTTTTGTGTATCTTGTTTGTGTTTGTGGTCTTAGGACCTTAAAATACTTAATAAACAACAAAAAACCATAAAAAAAATATTTGAGTGGACTATTGGATTTGATTTGAGCTTTGGACCTAGAATTAGGCAACATTCCCTATGCAAAAGGACTTGGCCAATGCCACCATTTCTGAGACCAAATTATTGTGATTTGAGTTTCCATCTAATGCAAGTATTGGGATCCACATGAATTCATCTGCTACATGGTCTTGATGCAAATGTTACTTTGAACTTGTGTCTAATACCTTATTCTGAGCCAATCAAGGAGTTTCTTGCTTGGATGTGGCTATCTTTATTTGATGCCTTGCTCTTCATATTTCCACTTGCTTATTGATATTTCTTAATTTAAAGTCCAAAGGAAAAGTGGCTTTCAATATGACATTCTTGTCTATTGGATTGCATCGCATTGGTCAGATCTTTTCAACTCTTAACTTTTAATTTCTTCTTAGGATTAGTCTATTCATCTCCTCCCATTCTTCTTAAATTTCAAATCTCTCCCCCCTTTTTAAAATCTTCTTTGCTTGAGATTTCTAAACTTAGACTCTATTGCAAATTTGAAACATTGGCCTTATGCCATTGGATTTTAAAAAAAAATTCTTAAATCAAACTTGTAAATGAATCTAATTATATTGACTTAAAATTTTCAAAAGACAAAAAGAACTAATACTCATTCAAACTCTTTTGGGCCTTTGTGTCTCTTCTAAATTTAAATTTTGATTAAAAGCAATCCACTCGTTTTGAAATTGATACCACGAACTACGAGGTTTTGATCCCTCGTTTTTATGTTGGTACGTAGGCACAAGTCCGAAGGTCTTGTTAAACACAAAAATATAATTAATGAATTATTTTCTCACCCCCACACTCTATTTGTTGCAAACATCTTTTATGCCAAAAACACATACACACATAAAAAATGGCTCCCTAGGACACTTTGGGTGCTAACACCTTCCCTCTGTGTAACCAATCCCCTTACCTGTAATATCTGGCATTTTATTAGTTTTGATTTGAAAACTTCTTATCTTTGGGTTTTGTTCGTACTTTTCCCTTTTCCCTTGGAAACAATAAAAGCGCGGTGGCAACTCTGGTTTTATTGGCGTTAAGCTTATCCATAGCTTGATGGTCATGACCTTACCGCTACAGCAGCTCAAGGAACTGATTCTTCATTTTGTCCATCTTCTCATATACATCTAGGCCCTCAGAGGGCTCAGAATGGTAGATGGTGTCCTCGACACGGGGCAAAGTATGAACAACTAGAGGCGGCACAAACATGACCGGGCTAGATGCCGGCATAGAGACAAAGGTGGGTGCAAAACCTTCAGGCATAAAGTTTGGTGGCATTCCCTATGGCAATCCAGCAGGCATGGAAGGACCGGATTGGATGGAAGCAACGGGAACAGTCGAGGTAGCAACCTCGGGAGAGGAGTCGTGGGAGTTGGTGAAGACTGATTCTTTGCAGCAAGAACAGACTCCATCATAGCAGTTAATCGTGCAATTGCATCCTTCAGTTCTTTATTATCTTGTTGCAAATGTTCCATGATCTTGGGTTGATTGGCGCGAGTGTTGTATTGGTGAGTCAGCTTGGCTGAAGCACAGAAGAATAACCGATAAGACATCTGGCTGAAGAAAACCTTCTATGTAAATGATGCATGTTATACAATATTTTTGTTTGTTTTTAATTTCAAGGAACACATGAAGTTCTATTTGCAAATATATTTAAATAATAGTAGTAACAATTTGATTGACCATAAAAATCTCTTTTTATTCATACAATTCGGAAGGATTACACTGAGTACAATTTCAGAAACCAAAGTATAAATATAAGAGAAAAGGAAACTAATTATCCTAAGAACCCCCTAGCAACAATGTCAGATGATCTGGCTGTGGGCGGGTACTTCCTTCGGGTGCGTCGAATCTCAGACTCAAAAGATGTCTTCATCTGAGCCTTCTCAAGGACAAGCTGGTCAACAATCTTCTTCCAAGCACTGGAAGGCTAAGGCATACTAGAGGAAGATGGACCCTCTGGCTCTCTCTGTCTCTTCATTGCTCGATTTTCAAGAAGTTCAATAAGTGCATCCTTGTCCTTTGGCTCAAGCTGCAACTCTTCATGCTTTCGGCTTAAAGCATGGAACCGCTCTTCCCACATATCTCTCTCTTGCTTCATCTTGGCGAGTGCGTCTTCCAACTCCTCTACGTCTTGGTTAGGGAGATTTAATGGCTCAGTCACAAGCATACGACATCTTCAACTCGAAAGCTCTCTTCTTCACCCAAATAATGTAAGCTTCCAAAGTTACACAGTTGCACGGACCAAGCTCAGATCTTTCTTTCCTATGCATATTATGCCAAGAATGTATCATCTTCTGCTTCAAATGTTAGGGATCTTTACCCTCTTAATATAAAATACCTTCTAACTCAGTGTTATTAGGTTTGTCTCTCAAGGGGAACCCAAGTTGACGACGAGTCAAAGTAAGGTTATAGTTGATTCCTCCTTGTGTACCAATGAGAGGCACATTAGAGAATTCACCCCAACTTTCAATAATGTCCAAGCTACCCAATGTAGAATCATACCAAACAATATCATCATTAGTGAGAGACATGAGTCTCTAGGACCACCGTAGGCATTGTTTGTTCTCCAAGAAAGCAGGTGTCTGAGGCAAGTGTGAAATAAACCACTTGTACAGAAGAGGAATACAACACACAATAGTCCCACCACCTTTAGAATTCCTCAAATGCAAAGAGAAATACATATCACCTAACAGAGTAGGCACAAGATTCCCAATCAAGAAGATTCTAATGGTGTTAACATCAAAAAAACTGTCAATGTTAGGGAACAAAGCTAGACCATAGATGAGCAACACAAAGATGGCTTCAAAAGCATCCATGCTACTGGCTTGAGAAAAGACATTGGCTTTACCAATGAGGAACTCAGAAGTCAACCCAAACATTCCTCTTTTCTTCACCCAATGAGTCTCAATCTCAGACTTCTTCAAATGAAGAGCTTCAGCTATGATATGAGATATGGGAATCTCCTCCAATCCATTAAAGGGTACCTTGTCAGAAACGGGCATTCTCAAGAGATGGGCATATTCCTCTAACATAGGCACATGCTGATAATCGGGAAAAGTGAAGCAATGGTAGAAAGGGTCATGGAACTGAACCAAAACGCTCAAAAGTCCTCCAACCACATCAGTAGATAACATAGATAAAAGCTTCCCATGGGGTTGCTTGAACTCCAAGGGATCTAATACAAAGGATGACAACTTCCTTAGCTCTTTCAAATTAGGACATTTGAAACTGTACTTCTTAGTGTTCTTTCATCCACAATCCATGGTCTGAAAATAGTTGCAAATAAGACCTTAGTTCCTTGAAATTTACTTTTTTGTGATAAATTCTATGGTGCGCATGTATGCATGAATGCAACAATCACAAACAATGGATCACACACAAGGAAAACACAAGCAAAGGTTAAGGGATGGACCAAGTCATCATCAAGATCAATCATCCATTTTGGTGGGTTATGATTTTCACCTTATCAATACCCAAGTTCTATTGATATTGACAAAACTTGATCGGATCGACCAAGAATCAAAGGGTTTGTTGTGAGTCACGAGCATGGAGTCAAGTTCAGAACCATCCCAAAGGAGTGTACTAAGGATAAAAAACATGTAAATCATGTTCTAAAAAGTTCCCAGAGTCTTAATTCCATCTATTGGATATTATAGGTTAGGATGACTGACTCATCAACCCATAATATTCTCAAGAGAAACTCGTCTGAGTGTAGTATAGCATAACAACTGTTATCATGTCTACACCTGAACAGTCTCCGCACTACGTCCTAAATAGGCCAAGTTGGGTTAAATATTCTATGGTCCTCAGTTTCTCGGACCCCAAATCAGAGAAAGTAATTCCTAACCACAAATAACTTGTGTGACATTAGTAACTCCAAAAGGGTCTCCACTGAGTAGATGGGTCTCAAGCCAACTTGTTAAGAACTACTCCACACAAGTTGAACATGACTATACCATCCTCCTATCTTAATTGCACTCAAGTTCGGGTTAGAACTTATCTCACCACTCAGAGATCACCAAGCACAACAAGCAGATTATATCGCACAAACAAATATACAAACATCAAATATACAAGTATATACACATATAGAAAAGAAGGCTAAACCCACTGAGGACTACTCCCTAGCAGAGTCGCCACTTAATTTCTGTAGAGGTAAATTCATGACCATCAAGCTATGGATACGGTTAACGTCAATAAAACCAGAGTCGCCAACGCGCTTTTATTGTTTCCAAAGGAAAAGGGAAAAGTACGAACAAAATCCAAAGATAAGAATTTTTCAAATCAATAATAATAAAATGCCAGAGATTACAGGTAAGGGGGTTTGTTACACAGAGGGAAGGTTTAGCACCCTAAGTGTCCTAGGTACTCCTAGGGGGCCCTTTTTTATGTGTGTATGTGTTTTGGTATAAAATGATGTTTGAGAAAAAATAGAGTATGCGGATGAGAAAATAATTCATGGATTATATTTTTGTGTTTGACAAGACCTTAGGACTTGTGCCTACGTACCACCATAAAAATGAGGGATCAAAACCTTGTAGTTCGTGGTAAAAATTTCAAAGTGGGTGAATTGCTTTTAATCAAAATTTAAGTTAAAAGAGGCACAAAGGGCCCAAAAGTTTGAATGAGTGTTAGTTATTTTTGTCTTTTGAAGTTTTAAGTCAATACGATTAGATTTATTTACAAGTTTGATTTAAGAAAAGAATTTGAAAATTCAATCGAATAAGGCCAAAGTTTCTAATCATTAAAACAAAGTCTAAGTTTGAAATCACAAACAAAGAACGTTTTTGAAAAGGGGGAGAGATTTTGAAATTTAAGAAGTGGGGGGAGATGAAGAGACTAATCCTAAGCAAAAAATTAAGAGTTAAGAGTTGAAAAGATCTGACCAATGGGATGCAATCCTATAGACAGGAATGTCATATAGAAAACCCACTTTCCCTTTGGACTTTGAATCAAGCAATAATCAGCAAGCAATTGGCAATATCAAACATCCTGAAGATCAAGGCATCAAATAAAGATGGCTACATCCAAGCAAGCAACTCCATATCTAGCAGTCTTATTTATCTTCTCGTGTATCAGATGAAATACTCCTTAATTAACTTAGAATAATGCATCAGACATAAGATCAAAATAACAGTTGCCTCAAGACCATGTAGCAGATAATTTCAAATAGATCCCAATACTTGCATCAGATGAAGGCTCAAATCACAATAACCTGGTCTCAAAATGTTGGCATTGGCCAAGTCCTTTTTTGCATAGGAAATGTTGCCTAGTCCTAAGTCCAAAAGTTCAGATAAAGCTCAAAAGTCCACCAAACATTTTTTAGAGTTTTTGTTGTTTATTAGGTATTTTAAGGTCCTAAGACCACAAACACAAACAAAGTACACAAACAAATATATACAATCACAAAATATGGCTCAAATGAGCAAAGTGAAAATGGCATAAACATAAACAAGTTAAATGATATGGAAATAAAAATGAATGGTAAATGACTTGAAATTAAATTGCATAAAGTAAATGACTTGAAAGTAAATCAATATTAATAAGAGTTAGTCAAATGACTTGAAATTAAATTGCATAAAGTTTCCACACAATACCATGAAAGATGGGAGACTTACAATCTCACTTACTAGAATGATATGCCTTTAGGGTCAAATTTAGCTCTATGTTAAGCAATCGTAATTGGACTTATGTAGAAGTCACAACTATCTTAGGCCGAGCAATAAGAATTTAGGTGCTAATGCATGTTAGAGATTTGGTATAATTGATCAAACTCCTAAAACATACCACACACTAAAAGAAAAGATCACAATGGATGGACTTATCTCATCCATACTTATATTGATTCATTTGACACAAAGTCATTGATGAAGCAATTGGCCTTAGGATATTGAGACTTCATTGGTCACTGAAAAGGATGGGGAAAGAATGGGGATGAAGATGAAGAGGGAGGGGAGATGAGAGAAACACAAATTGTTCATGGGAGGAATTTTATCGAATTAAAATCATTCATTCATTTTGGGAGATGTAATGTACATCTCATCAATCCCCTAAATCCAATGATTTTAATCAAATAAAAGTCAAATCAACCTTGACCAAGGCCCATACAAATAGCCAAACATCACAAGACCATAAAAATGGCTCAACATAATTTTTACACAATTAATCAATTAAAAATCAATTTAAAAATGCATAAAAGTTCAAATTAATTAGGTCAAAACCTAAAATCTCTTCAAAACACCAAATAAATGGCCAAGAGATTTATCCTGGGTCAAAACAAGGTCAAAGGACCTTAGACAAAAAATTCACAATTTTTAAAAAGTCAGAAGTATTTTTAAACAATTAAAAATATGCACAAAAACATTTGATCCATGAAAAATATCAAAATTAATCATAAAAATAATTTTAATTCAGAAAATGAAAGAGAAAAATATTTAAAGCTCTCCCTCATGAATTGAGGTGGCAGGTCTGATGGCCAAGCGCACGCTTCACACCATACACCTCAGTCAATGCGTCATAGGGATGGTAATCACAAGGAGCGACCAGGATTAGAACATATAAAAAAGATCTGATGGTTATGAGGCGTGACAACACACCACCGGAGCTAGGGCTCCGGTCTTCTTCTCCGGTGGACCTCACCGAACTGGTCCATCATTAACCATCACCAAAATAAAAAACAAGGACATGGATTCAAAGAAAAAATGCTCAGGAGCTTTAATCTGGCCTCAATTTTCTCCAATTCCAAGTATATAAAAAGATACAGGGATTTGAATTTTGAGGATCATGAACTGAGTTGCTTCGATTTAACCTCAAAGCAACTCAATCTTGTTGCCTACATTGGTAGGTGTAGCGGGGTATTCGTTACCATTGGAGATATTGACTAAATCCAAGGTAAATCATACAAGTCGAGTCACCACCACACTTCTATTTATCCAAATGAATGGTTAGAAAGCGAACAAAAAACCTAAAAGTTTTATCGGATCAAAAACTAGTAAAAATGTCAGAGATCTGGGTAAGGGGGTTGGTTATCTAATGGGAAGGTGTTAGGCACCCAAAACATCCTAGGTACTCCTAGGGAACCCTTTTCATATTTGTTGCAAAGGTTGTTGTTTTTTTGTGAAAAATTATTTGTGCAAACATGACTGAAGGGATGAGAAAAGCGTGTATGTTTATCTAATGTACTACTTACTAAAAGAATGGTCAAAAGAAAATGACTCACACGGACGTCACATCCACTACATACGTATCTCATCTGAATCTGAGAATCAGAGTCTTCGTAGCTCGGCTACCTAGGGGTTAGGGGGGTGTGTGCTCGGTAAGACATCGCATCTTATGCCTACGTATCTCATCTGGAATGAGAATCAGAGCAAAACGTAGTTCGGCTAACTACGGGGTTATGGATTGGGTTTTGGACGAACGACGTTACTACGCAATCTACCGGATGCTCGACCTTTGGAGACTTACTCGCCTGTAGTAGAAGGAGTTAACATGTTCTTTAGGAGAAGGAAAATTAATGAAATGTTTGCGTTTTAGGAACGCGCATGCAACAAGGAGTCCTAGGCGAAGGAACCTGCATAAAGTAAACACACAAAACATTGCCTCCTATAGAGGTCTTCCAGCTAAGAAAGCGGCAAAATGCGGGAAAAATAAAGGGATTAAGAGGTCTACCGCATGGATAAAGATCCGAAGTAATAGCAAATAAAGGAATAGGAAACCCGGAGATCCTTCCAAGCTAACACCATCAAAGAAAGCCAGTCAGTACGGGTAATCGGAATAAACCTCCAGGGGGTATCCCACAAATAAAGTGGGAAACCATGCAAACTATCCCTGCAAGGATCATGTGAGCCCTCACAAAAACTCAACAAAAGGTTAGAGTAACAGGATGAAATCAAGAGGAAACAATGCCATGGAAACACAAGACAGGTTAGAACAAAAACAGAATAAAAAAAGCAAATACTGTCACGTTCGCGACTGCTTCGCCTAGCAAAGGCTTAGCGAAGCTTCGCTGCAGGCTCGCCTAGCGAAGCGGCTAGCGAAGGCCTGCGGGTTTGGGATTCTTCCTTGATAACAGTTCGATCTCCATAATCCAAAACCCTGTGGTATCCATCTCAGAAACGAAACGATTAAATGTTCAAGGTATTGTTACACATTCATGCATATTCGAACCTGTGGGCAAAATCGAATGACACCTCATACATTTATAGAATTCAAATTGAGAGCATAGAGTAATGGGAATAAGGGCACACCTGATCGGAGAGATCGATTAAAATCGAAGGGCACGGCTGGGTTTGCAAAGTACTGTTAGGATTCGCGTGAGGTGGAGGTGAAAAAGTGTGTGAGTCCGAGTGAACTTCTCAGAGTTGCCTGAAGGTTGTTGCAGATTAGCTCGTAGGTCTCCTTTTTTCTCTCTCTTTTTCTCCAGTTTTGTCCAGGGGTTTGTTTCAACTGAAACTCTGGTATTTATAGACTAAATTTCCTTGCTGGTGGGCTCAAAATGAGGGCAACTTAAGCCCAAAATCTTTCTGTTATTTTCTGAAAACGCGTACCCTTCGCCTAGGGAAGGATTTGTTCGCCTAGTGAGCATGGCAGTCCTCTTCGCTAGGCGAAGCATTCTGCTCGCCTAGCGAGCATGACAGCTCAGGCTCTGTTTTTTGCTCCTTAAGAACAGTGTTTTGAATGATGTTCAAGCTTCTCAGACCTGATTCTGATTGACACGATGAAATGCAATATGAAATGCTAAATGAAATGAAAAATGAATGTATGAATGAGGAGGGCAAATTTTGGGATGTTACAGCTGCCCCTATTCAGTCATCAGCTAACCTGAGCAGGATGAAAGCGAAAAGCTTATCAGACAACAGGGTGAGCTGTGATTGAATACCAAAGACAGACCGAAAATTTGCGCTCTGAGAACACCACACAAAAAAGGCCGAAATACACTGCCCTGTTAATTCCGATCCTCTGGTTGAATCTGAATCAGTCTTCTGACTTAATCTGGAGTTTCGATCCTCTGGCTGAATCTATACTCAATTTAGTCCTCTGGTTGGATGTTAATTTTGATCCTCGGGCTGGATACGGTTTCAATCTTCTAGCTAGATCTTCTTCGAACTTCTGGCTAGATCTTCTTCGATCTTCTGGCTAGATCTCCTTTGTTTCGATTCTCTGGCTGAATCTATTTTCTTTGATTCTCTGGCTGAATCTACTTTGATCTTCTGGCTAGATCTGAATTGTTTCGATTCTCTGGCTGAATCTATTTTCTTCGATTCTCTGGCTGAATCTACTTTGATCTTCTGGCTAGATCTGAATTGTTTCGATTCTCTGGCTGAATCTATTTTCTTCGATTCTCTGGCTGAATCTATTTCTGGTCTTCGGGCTAAACCTGACTTCGATCTTCTGGCTAGATCTGAATTGATTTGATGATAAATTCCCATCATCAGGATCTCGCATCTGAGGCATGCGCTGGTTGACCCTCTTGAATATTCCACTTTTTAGGCTTCGTACATATTCTTCAGGCTAGAACATGTTGTAACGGCTCTTCAATTAGACTTTGTTTTTAAATTGCGATCCGCGGGCTGGATCCTCTTGTAAATTGATTTTCTGTTGAACTGTCAATCTACTCCTCTAGCTGGTTTGCTGGGGAAATAACGCTTGTAGGCAACTTCACTGGGGAACCTTCGAAATGAACCTCAGGCTGGCTCATTGGAAAACGATTCTCAGGCTGAATCTTCGAAATGACCCTCATGCTGGCTCTTTGGAAAACGATTCTCAGGCTGAATCTTCAAATTGCACCTCAGGCTGGCTCTTGGGAAAACGATTCTCAGGCTGAATCTTCAAAAATGACCCTCAGGCTGGCTCTTTGGAAAACGATTCTCAAGCTGAATCTTCAAATTGAACCTCAGGCCGGCTCTTTGGAAAATGATTCTCAGGCTGAATCTTCAAATTGAACCTCAGGCTGGCTCTTGGGAAAACGATTCTCAGGCTGAATCTTCAAAAATGACCCTCAGGCTGGATCACTCACACTTGATCCTCTGGCTGGATCTCATGACTTTGGTTGTAAAGTAATTCTTCAGTCTGCTTTGAAGAAACCGTTTATCAGCTTATGTGTATGCTTGATATGCATGCAAATGCAAATGCAAATGTTATGCATGGTGCAAAAAAGAAATCTGCTTGGGGAAGCAAGCTCCGGTAGGGAACGGATCGTTGTATCAATCCTTGAATGCGTTGTGGGGAACGATCTGTTTGCCGGGACCGGGGAGCCACCGAAAATAAATCGGCTTTTTTCTCTGGAAAGTTGACCTTGCTGGGGAAGTATCAACTATGGAAACTTTGTTTGGCGAGGCTCTGTGAGGAGAGTCTGTGGGGAAAGCACTTCCTGGGGAAATGTCGTAGGAATCGACCCTTGCTGGGGATATGAACTTGCTAATCGTCCTCAAGCCTCTCGTCTGTTGGGTATGCAACTACTCCGCTGTTGCTGGGAAGATACAGTCTGCCACTGTCAACTCCGCTGGGGGACATGCTCTACTGAGGAGAGACTTTGTCAACCGCTTGGGGATGAGGATTCATGACTTGGCATCCGGTTCCTGTGTCCTGTAACCAAAAACAATACACGTATGCCCCAGGGGATTACTCTGTTCGAATTCACCGTCCGGGATTAGACACATTCAAAGCAATTTTACATGTTTTCCTGTGCGAATCACCTGTAAAAGCCACCATTATGTTCAAATGCAATATGTTTTATCAAAAATTCGGACATTTTTTGCAAACAAACTGATAAATGAAAAATAAAGAGGCTTTTTAACTGAATTATTCGACTTTTATTGGTTGAGAAATTCGTGCCAGGAATAGGCGAGTACATCAGGAAGATGATCTTTGGAAAGAGGCGATCGCTGTAATTTGAACAAAAGAAATTATCTTAATGGCAATGTGGATACGGGGTCCCACTGAGTTTCGACTCTGCTATGGCTCGTATGTCCTCAAGACGCTCTGCTCATCTTGCTTTCTGAAGTGGATGATTAGTCGATCTTTAACCTTCGGAGATTGCCAGATTGAGTGAAACGGTGATATAACACGAATGAACTTAGACTGCAGTCATTCGCTTATTCCCTCTTTTGCGTGGATCGCCCTTTTCGGGTTTTCGATCCACCGGGATACCCATTTTTGCCTAAGTTTCCTTTTCAGGTTTTCAACTTACCGGGTGTACGATCTTTTTATTTTTATATTCCTAATTTTTGCCCGAACCTCTTTTTTTTTTTTTTTGGTTCGCCGGGATGCCCTTTTTTGCCTGAACTCTTCTTTTTACTGTCCAGCGGGTCAATTATGCGAAGTATTTTTTAACTGCGTCTGAGTTGACCGGGGATGGGAAGTCTTCGCCATCCATGGTTGTTAGCATCAGAGCTCCGCCAGAGAAAACCCTTTTAACCACGTACGGACCCTCATAGTTCGGTGTCCATTTGCCCCTGTGATCTGTGTTGGGAGGAAGAATTCTTTTGAGTACCAATTCACCAACTCGATACTCCCGAGGGCGCACTTTCTGATCAAATGCTCTCTTCATTCGCCTCTGATATAATTGGCCATGGCATATAGCTGCTAGTCTCTTTTCCTCAACTAGGCTCAGCTGATTGTATCGAGAACGGACCCATTCTGCTTCGTCCAGCTTAACATCCATCAGGACCCGCAAAGAAGGAATTTTGACTTCGACCGGAAAAACTGCTTTCATGCCATATACAAGCTGATAAGGTGTTGCCCCGGTGGATGTTCTAATTGAAGTTCGATACCCATGTAATGCGAATGGTAACATCTCATGCCAGTCCTTGTATGTTACCACCGTCTTTTGCACAATCTTCTTAATATTCTTGTTAGCTGCCTCAACAGCGCCATTCATCTTTGGCCTGTAAGGGGAAGAATTGTGATGCTCGATTTTGAAGTCCCGACAAAGCTCTGCCATCATTTTGTTATTGAGATTCGAACCATTATCAGTAATGATCCGCTCGGGAACTCCGTATCTGCAGATGATATCTCTTTTCAGAAATCTGGCTACCACCTGCTTTGTAACATTCGCATAAGATGCTGCTTCCACCCAATTAGTGAAGTAATCAATAGCGACCAAAATGAATCTATGATCGTTGGAAGCAGTCGGTTCGATCTTGCTAATCATATCAATGCCCCACATTGCAAAAGGCCAAGGTGATGACATGACATTCAATGGGCTTGGAGGGATATGCACTTTATTTGCGTAAATCTGGCACTTGTGACACTTTCGGGCGTATGCGCAACAGTCTGCCTCCATTGTTAACCAATAATACCCCGATCTTAACAACTTCTTAGCCATTGCATGTCCTCCGGCATGGGTACCGAAAGATCCCTCATGTACTTCTTGCATTAACATGTCCACTTCCTGCTTGTCCACACATCTGAGCAAGACCATGTCAAAATTTCGCTTGTACAGAGTATCATTTGAGTTCAGAAAGAAGCTACCGGCTAACCTCCTCAACATTTTCTTATCATTCAAAGACGCCCCAACTGGGTACTCTTGACTCTTCAGGAAATGCTTGATGTCATGATACCACGGCTTATCATCAGATGCTGCATCGGCAGCAAACACATAGGCGGGTATATCAAGCCGAGATACATCAATTCTGGGTATGTAGTTCCAACATAGCACCTTAATCATCGAAGACAAGGTAGCCAAAGCATCAGCAAATTGGTTTTCTTCACGAGGAATGTAATGCAGCTTCACCGTCGTAAAGAAAGTCAACAATCTTCTCGTGTAGTCTCTGTAAGGAACCAAATGAGGCTGATGTGTATACCATTTCCCGTTGGTTTGATTGATGACTAAAGCTGAATCCCCGTATACATCCAGGGTTTTAATCCGTAGGTTGATGGCTTCCTCCAGTCCTAGGATACAAGCTTCGTATTCGGCTTCATTGTTGGTGCAGGGAAATGTTATTCTGGCACAAAATGGCATATGAACCCCCTCCGGCGTGATCAACACTGCACCAACTCCGTGACCCTTGACGTTGACCGCCCCATCAAACATCATAATCCATTTGGATTTAGGGTCAGGCCCCTCCTCCGGGAGTGGTTCCTCGCAATCTTTCGATTTGAGAAACATGATGTCCTCATCAGGAAAGTCAAACCTCATAGGTTGGTAATCATCAATCGGTTGCTCTGCAAGATAGTCTGACAAGACACTTCCTTTTATGGCTTTTTGTGAAGTGTATTGGATGTCATACTCCGTCAGTATCATTTGCCACCTAGCAACCCTTCTGGTAAGCATTGGCTTTTCAAAAATATACTTGACTGGATCCATCTTTGATATTAATAGAGTCGTGTGAGTCAATATATACTGTCTTAGTCGGCGAGCAGCCCATGCCAAAGCGCAGCAAGTTTTCTCGAGCAGTGAGTATCTTTGTTCACAGTCGGTAAACTTTTTGCTAAGGTAGTATATTGCATGCTCTTTTCGACCTGACTCGTCATGCTGACCGAGCACATAACCCATTGACCCTTCTAACACCGTCAGGTACATGATCAACAGTCTTCCCTCTACTGGAGGCATTAGAATCTGGGCTCCTGCAAATACTCTTTTATTCTTTCAAAGGCTTTCTGACAATCATCATTCCAATTGACCTCTTGCTCTTTTCTCAGCATTTTGAACAATGGCTCGCATGTGGCTGTAAGGTTAGATATGAACCTTGAAATGTAGTTCAATCTGCCCCTGAAGCCACGAACCTCTCTTTCTGTCGTCTTCGATACCAATGTTGATAGTCTCAATCACCTCCTGATAAGGTGTAAAAGCTCGGTCCTCCTGTTTCAACAACCTGGCTAACTCCTCAGGCAATTCACAATCTTCCTCAACCCCTTCTTCGGCTTGATAGATAGGATTGTCGAAGTCATACTTGGCCATAGTAGTGTCGTTAGCAGTGAGATCCGGGTGTATGATGGAGGATCATGCTTTACCTTAGAACGGGATTTTTTTGGAAAGAAGAACGAAAAAGAAACATTGCCATTTTTATTGTAAAAAGTAAAAATGAAAGAAAGAGAACACAAAATTGTTTGCAAAAGCTGTCCTTTATTGATGATAAAAATAATTGCGAAATGTAACTAAATGAATGGCCCTACAGATGAGTCATTACACCTTGGGTAAAGTGTGAGACTTTATTATGCATGTAATAAAAGGAAAACAATAAAAATTACTCTTTCAGTAGAGTAACCCGAACGACTTTTTCAGACGACCAATTGGTGAGCTTTTCTCCCGGGACACACGGGCGAATCCAGCTATCTAAGTCACAGTCGTTGTCAGCCTTGTCTTCATCTGCAGCATTGACGGTGTGGGGAGAAACTAAATTCAAAGTTTCTTCACTATCAACAGCCTTAATCCTCTGCCCGCCGTGGGCTGGCATCGGGTTTTGGATAACATTAGGCACCGAAGAAAAATTGATGGCCTGGGCATCTCTCAAATCTTGCACCTTTAGCTGGAGAGCTTTGCAATTATCTGTAGTATGGCCAGGCGCGTTGGAGTGAAAAGCACATCTGGCGTTGACATCATAACCTCTAGGAAAATTGTTGGGATCAACCGGTGGGGCCAGAGTTCTCAACGTAACCAGGTTCATGTCAATCAGCTTGGGAAGTAACACGGAATAAGGCATTGGGATTGGCTTAATGACCCGGTCCGTTTGCCTTGGACGTTGTTGATAGTGTCTTTGCTGACCCGGGTTACCTCCTTGTTGTTGATTGTTGTACCTGGGTTGCTGTTGCAGATGATACTGCGGTTGTTGTTGAGGAGCAGGTGTCGGAATAGTGACTGTGGCCACTTGATCTTGATAATAATTAGGGCGTCCTCTGCCCCTGCCTCTGCCGGCATACACAACGCTTGTCTCGCCTTCTCTTCTTTGCTGACCGTTACCAGCAAACGGTTTCTTGGAAGCACTATTGTCTTGAATTCGACCCATCTTCAACAAACTCTCGATTCTTTCTCCGGCAATTACTATCTCTGCAAAGCTGATAGACGAGAAAGCAGCCAGTCTCTCAATATAATTGCCTTGAAGAGTGTTCATGAACATGTCCGCCATCTCCCTTTCAGACATAGGGGGTTGGACGGACGCAGCAATTTGTCTCCAATGCTGAGCATACTCTCTAAAGGTCTCCTTGGCAGTATGAGACATTCCTTGCAACAAGGTCCGATTCGGAGCCAAGTCCAAGTTGTATTGATATTGCTTGACAAAAGCCTCTGCCAAGTCTTTCCAGCTCTTGGTGGTAGTACGAGACAAATGAGAATACCATTCACGAGAAGCTCCAGTTAGACTGTCTTCAAAATAGTACATCCACATCTTTTCATCTTCAGTGTGAGCTGTAACACCCTTCTACCCAAACGACATATTTAAATAATTTATCAGAGTACAACATGTAGAAGAGTTTACATTTCTTTCAATTCAACATTTATCACATCTCATTATAAAACATATTATTGATTTTAATAAAACTTCGCAGCGGACAACAACACAAATATAATTTTTCATCATATAATAATTCATAGTAATGTTTCAACATTATCTCAACATACTAGTCATCATAAACAACGTAAATAATAACTAATTATCTATCGAATCTCATAACCCCGGTGTCACATGACCAGAGCATTTGACTCGACTCTGTCGAATAACTCTACACTTATTCTTCAGACCTCACCAAAGCTACTCCTCTTTATCTGCACATTGCTCATCATAGATGAACATAAACACATGCAGAAGGGGTGAGAATTACATTATTAAATAATAATATAACGACAGAATATAATCTAAATATATTGCACACATGTCAACACAGCTCATCAAAATCATCATTATAATCAACAAACTCATGAACATCAACAAAACAACACATCAAATGCAATGCACACACTCATGCATGACTCAACACGACTCGGTATACCCATTTTGTGACCACTACAGGATCACCACTCCCAGATTCGTCACCATAGAATCTGAGTTCCCCGTAAGGAACCAAGCCTCTCAACAAGCCCGGAGCCAACAACATCATTGGAACTCAGTCCGTTCATCACTAGGCATCGGCCTTTTATGAATGCATGCACCTCAAACATGCATCAAAATCAACATAGCAACAACAACATCATATAGTCATGTCATCATCATCATTAATAGCATGACATACAACTCAACAAAACAACAACAATATTTCATCGATTTCACATCATTACATAACACATTTATAATTAAACATGTAAATTCAACATCTCATCATCATCAACACTTCATACGCAGTCATATAATCACTATTAATTGTTTATAATACAATTACAGCGACTTACTAAGAGTCTCGCAACTCAACGTACTCAGAACTCACCAACATCAGCTTCTGTATTTCCCAGTTCGCGCCGCCAACATAGGTTCGCGCCGCGAACTTCTCAATTACTTCAGGACGCGCCGCGAATGAAGGATCGCGTCGCGAATAACGCGTTACAGAACCCCTCTGGATTCTGCTCAGTTCGCGCCGCGAACTGAGCTTCGCGCCGCGAACGCGCGCGAACAGAACTCCTCTGCTACGAAAACCAGCGCAGCTTTGCTCCTCCACTTGCTACGATTCACACTTCCCGGAAAACAACCAAATCTCAACATTCAACAGTCATATATACACAACATACTTTGATTATAAGGCGTATAACTCTACAAAACTCACAGATCGGACAGATTCCATCCAAAAACCCCAATTTTCCCAATCTCCCTAAAATCCCCAAATTTATCAACAATCTAACATATATCATGGAATTGCTCGCATATTATCGTTTAATAAGGTTCAGACCCCTTACCTCTTTGGATTGAAGGAAGTTCTGAGCACTCTCCAAGCTTCAGCTTTTCCGTTCTTCGACCTTCGCTCTACAGCTCTTTCCTCTTCTCTGCAGCTTTCCCATTTCACGTGAAACTCTTCTGTTCCCAAAAATGAGAATCTTTCTCTTATCCCAACTTATATATTTTCCAATAATTATTATTCCAATTAATAATAATAATAATCCAATAATTCCATTTTATTTAATTAAATTGATAAAATAATATTATCAACTTAATTAAATAATTCTTTTACTTTATTTGGGGTGTTACATGAGCTCCCAACCTTCCCAAATAAGATTGGAGATGAGTGCGTGGGCAAGAAGCCCCGTTGTATTTCTCAAAAGTAGGGGGTTTGAACTTGTGAGGGATCCTTACTCCCTGAACCAGACCAAGATTTGTGACATCAAAACCTAAGGAATTTTGAGACTCTAAAGATTTGAGCTTCTCAGCAAGCTCATCCATACGGCGAGTGGTCTCGAGGGCTTCGTCGTGCAAAGAGAATTGATCATACTGATAATCTTCAGTGACGGGGCGCCCGTTAATCCGAATCCCTTGATTCACATTGTATCTTCCACCAATACCATTCCCAACATTTCCCGTGTTGCCAACATTACCCGGGTTTCCATCGGCATTTGCGTTACCCGCATTACCAGTGTTCACAGGATTATCAGCGTTCCCCGGGTTACCAGGGTTTCCCTCAGCATTGGGTATCTCTACCTCTGGATCGGGCCTCGGTTGCTCAACCAATTCCCTCAGCTTTTCCTGGCCTTCTGCCATACCGGTCATTAATGTCATGAACTGATCCATCCTTTCACGCATATCAGCCAGTTCTTTCTGTATCTGGTCCATTGCTAGTCGTGGACGGTTTTCCTTTGTCGGGTACCTGTGAACTCGCTTGGGATCAATAACTGCCTGAAACAGGGAACAAACATTAGACATTGCGGTGACACCTGCAAAACAAACAAGGGTTAGTATGCATGGTATGCGATGCACTGCTTATTCAATTTTAAGCCCCCCCCTTAAAAAGGGAATACCCTGCAAATGAATAAGCATGAGATGTTGGATGCAAATATGCAGATGATGTTATGCAATGCAATGGCATGTCAATCAGGATTGCTGGATCCGCTTGAACATCTGTCAGGTTGCACTGCCTGGAGAGAAATTAAGAGGATCAAGCAAAGCACACCAAACAAAGGTCATGGGATGGATTATGTTATCCTTAATATCAACCATCCATTTTGGTGGATTATGGTTTACACCTTATCAATACCCAAGTTTCATTGATATTAAGGATACCTGAACGGATCAACCATGAATCAAGGGTTTGTTGCAAGTCACGAGCATGGAGTTTAGGTTAAGAACCACCCAAAGGGAGTGTACTAAAGTTTAAACCCGCCAAACATGTTCTACAAAAGGTTCCCATAGTCATAATCCCATATTTCGGATATTATCGGAGGAACGACTACTCGTATTCCAAAATTATTCTCAAGAGAGACTCTTATGAGTGTAGTATCGCGTAACAATCGTATCAAATCTTACACTTGAACGACTTTCGCACTACATCCTATGAATAGGCCAAGATGGGTTTGGTAAACTAAGGTCCTTGGCTTCTAAGGTCTATATTGGAAAAAGTAATGTCTAACCACAACTTACTTGTGTGACATTATTGATCCCAACATGACCTCCACCAAGTGAATGGGCTTGCAAGTCAACTTGCTAAGGAATAACTCCACACAAGTCAACAAGACTATGCCATTCTCCTATCCTAAGTGCACTCGAGTTCGGGTATAGAACTCATCTCACAAAGATCACCAAGCATACAAGGAATTAATATTCAAGCAATTCAATCATTACATACAATACAGTAATCCCAAATTGCACAAAAATATGTCACAAAAAAAAATACAATACAATATAACAAATATGAAAAGTAGGCAAAACCCACTAGGGTAATACTTCCCCAGCAGAGTCGCCACTTTTCTGTAGCGGGGTATTCGTTACCATTGGAGATATTGACTAAATCCAAGGTAAATCATACAAGTCGAGTCGCCACCACACTTCTATTTATCCAAAGGAATGGTTAGAAAGCGAACAAAAAACCTAAAAGTTTTATCGGATCAAAAACTAGTAAAAATGTCAGAGATCTGGGTAAGGGGGTTGGTTATGCAATGGGAAGGTGTTAGGCACCCAAAACATCCTAGGTACTCCTAGGGAGCCCTTTTCATATTTGTTGCAAAGGTTGTTGTTTTTTTGTGAAAAATTATTTGTGCAAACATGACTGAAGGGATGAGAAAAGCGTGTATGTTTATCTAATGTACTACTTACTAAAAGAAGGGTCAAAAGAAAATGACTCGCACGGACGTCGCATCCACTGCATACGTATCTCATCTGAATCTGAGAATCAGAGTCTTCGTAGCTCGGCTACCTAGGGGTTAGGGGGGGTGTGCTCGGTAAGACATCGCATCTTATGCCTACGTATCTCATCTGGAATGAGAATCAGAGAAAAACGTAGTTCGGCTAACTACGGGGTTATGGATTGGGTTTTGGACGAACGACGTTACTACGCAATCTACCGGATGCTCGACCTTTGGAGACTTACTCGTCTGTAGTAGAAGGAGTTAACGTGTTCTTTAGGAGAAGGAAAATTAATGAAATGTTTGCGTTTTAGGAACGTGCACACAACAAGGAGTCCTAGGCGAAGGAACCTGCATAAAGTAAACACACAAAACATTGCCTCCTATCGAGGTCTTCCAGCTAAGAAAGCGGCAAAATGCGGGAAAAATAAAGGGATTAAGAGGTCTACCGCATGGATAAAGATCCGAAGTAACAGCAAATAAAGGAATAGGAAACCCGGAGATCCTTCCAAGCTAACACCATCAAAGAAAGCCAGTCAGTACGGGTAATCGGAATAAACCTCCAGGGGGTATCCCACAAATAAAGTGGGAAACCATGCAAACTATCCCTGCAAGGATCATGTGAGCCGTCACAAAAACTCAACAAAAGGTTAGAGTAACAGGATGAAATCAAGAGGAAATAATGCCATGGAAACACAAGACAGGTTAGAACAAAAATAGAACAAAAAAAGCAAATACTGTCACGTTCGCGACTGCTTCGCCTAGCGAAGGCTTAGCGAAGCTTCGCTGCAGGCTCGCCTAGCGAAGCGGCTAGCGAAGGCCTGTGGGTTTGGGATTCTTCCTTGATAACAGTTCGACCTCCATAATCCAAAACCCTGTGGTATCCATCTCAGAAACGAAACGATTAAATGTTCAAGGTATTGTTACACATTCATGCATATTCGAACCCGTGGGCAAAATCGAACGATACCTCATACATTTATAGAATTCAAATTGAGAGCATAGAGTAATGGGAAGAAGGGCACACCTGATCGGAGAGATCGATTGAAATCGAAGGGCACGACTGGGTTTGCAAAGTACTGTTTAGATTCGCGTGAGGCGGAGGTGAAAAAGTGTGTGAGTCCGAGTGTACTTCTCAGAGCTGCCTGAAGGTTGCTGCAGATTAGCTCGTAGGTCTCCGTTTTTCTCTCTCTTTTTCTCCAGTTTTATCCAGGGGTTTGTTTCAACTGAAACTCTGGTATTTATAGACTAAATTTCCTTGCTGGTGGGCTCAAAATGAGGGCAACTTAAGCCCAAAATCTTTCTGTTATTTTCTGAAAACGCGTACCATTCGCCTAGCGAAGGATTTGTTCGCCTAGCGAGCATGACAGTCCTCTTCGCTAGGCGAAGCATTCTGCTCGCCTAGCGAGCATGACAGCTCAGGCTCTGCTTTTTGCTCCTTAAGAACAGTCTTTTGAATGATGTTCAAGCTTCTCGGACCTGATTCTGATTGACACGATGAAATGCAATATGAAATGCTAAATGAAATGAAAAATGAATGTATGAATGAGGAGGGAAAATTTTGGGAAGTTACAGTAGGACTTCAGCAAACCAAAAATCACAAAGAATATTGGAGAATTAAGAGAGAATCGAAGAGATGAAGTTTATGAATTTTCATTTTTGAGTTGCTTCAAATTCACTTGATCTTGATCTGGATTTGCTTGATTCCTCTTCTTCTTGCTTGCAGTCATCAATTGAAATGAAAATGGCAATGAATTCTTGGAGATTGAATTTCAAAACAGAAGGTTAAATTTAAACTCGATTTCAATTGAAATCTTCAAGAATTCTATGGAATGAAGGGTTTGGATTGTTCTGGCAAAGCTTATGCAAGGTGTTCATGAAGTTCTGAGCTCATAGCACTTGTATTTATAACCAATCCATATGCTTTCTACACACTTCCATTTGAAAATCCAAAAATAAAAACTTGCATCATGAGCTTGCATGGGCATGTACAAAGCCTAAAGAATGATTGGAAAAGGTCCAAAATCATGCATATGTGATGCTGAAAGCAATGCATTAAGCCATGCAATGTTGAAATGGAATTGAACATAAAAATCCTCCAAATGGTACCATGCATTGCACCCATGCGCAAGTCCTTCAATATTGATCTAAATGATATGATCTTGGACTTTTTTGAGAGGTGAGATCAAGGGGAACAACTTTCATGTTGAACATGTTTCCATTTGAAACTTGGATCATTATGAATTTTGAGGTGGAAGTTTGGAAAATCAAACATAAATGAAATTTTTCTAAGTGTCAAGTCAAATGTTTACTTCTTCCACCTTGAATAACTTTTGTTATGGACTTCAAATGGAAAAACTTCCTTCATAAAAGTTGTAACTCTTTCAAGCCACTTCAACTTGGATTTGGCATAAAGGAGTTGTGCATTTTAGAAGTTGAGGAAAATCACTTGTTCAATGGTAATGGCCCAAAATGACCTATAATGTTTCCTCTTGGCACATGCATTTGCAAGTTGAATTTGAACTTCCTCCAAACATCAAAGTTGAAATAAGCATCTAGAATTTCATCATGGAATTTTAATGGATTTCATCTCATAAAAAATGAGCAAGTTATGGTCTTTGGAAGTTGACCTCCTAACTAGGGTTCAGAAAAAATGACCTATAATCTTTAACCCTTAAAAGTGCCTTTCCAAGCAAAACTAGCTCTTGACTTCAACATGAAAGTTGTTTGGAATGTCATTCTGAGTAACGTTTCTCTTGGAATTATTTTCATATGAAAAAAATGGTAGGAGATAGGGTCTAGGGAACCCCAGTTTTGACTAGTTGACTTTCTCTGGTCAACCACCATAAACCAACTTGCTAGATTGACATTCTATTAATTTTTGGGACTCATGGAAGATAATATATGTGTAATATGATGTAATATGAAGTATCCCTTGAAATATTTGATCAAATGTAGAAGAAACTTGTTGAGGAAGTCACACAAGATACCTAGATGAATTAGGGCTTCCAAGGCAAACAAGCTTCAAACTCTTGATGATTTCTTGATCAAAATGATAGGTGAAGACCATGGGGATCCATATATGATGTCTAATATCAATTTGAACTATCTCTTGATTAGTCTCCTTGCATTGAGGGTCTCAAACCCTATATATGAGCTTGATGGAGCATAGGTGAGCACACACACTACCTACAAAAGAGTTAAACTATACATTAACATATTTTTGGTATTTTGGTTAGTAAATAATGAAAAACAAAGTATGATACAGTGAAATGTGCTTGGTGATATCTCTTAATGCAAACCCAATGAATGAGGGGTAAGGAGGATGTCAAGGTGTGATTCCCAATACCAATGCACATGATGAGATAACATGAGGGATCTTATGGTCAAAATTGGGGTCTTACAGTGATAAAATTAGTTTATTTCTGACTTTTTGAGCAAGACTTGATTCCGTGGTATTCTTTGTGTCCCTAAGTGTCTATGAGTAGAAGATTGGCCATTAATTCCATTCATAAGAGGTTCAATTGCTCGTATGATTATTTGTTTGATTCAATTGAGGAAAACTCAATTGGGCAGGTTAAAAAGTCAACTTTTGATTTTCTTGGTCAATATTGTGTTCGTTAAGTCAAAATTAGTCTGTGTGTGAAATTTGATCAAGAAAAGTCAAGAGATTCATCAAAAATCAAGAATTGTGGAGAGTTGCTTAAATTGGTCAAAATAGGGTTTTGAAACTTACTATTTATGGCAAGTTTGGTGTTAATGAACGGCTACCTTCATGGTATTTGTTCTATATGATCAAGACTCTAAATCAAGTTGGTCTTAACATGGATTTTGTTCTCCTCCCTCCAAGCTTCAAGGAGTTACCAAGATTGAGTCATTTGTATCATCATAGCCCAAGATATGGTCATGGAAAGTGGAGTGTTTCAAATTCATCCATTTGTCCCAAGACTTAGAAATTTTCTAAGTATCCCAGGTCAGGATTACCAAGAATTTTTCATGGCAGTCTTTCAGGACCTTAAGGGTTTCATCTTAATTGGTTTCCAACATGAAAGTTGTAGTATTAGATCTCCCCTTTCCATTGGTTCCAAGAGCAAGCCATTTGGATCATCATATCTCAAGAAACTAATCTCACAAGCCATGACCTTGGATCGTTTGAGTGGCCTCTGTACTTAGTTAAATTTTTCTAAGTTTTTATTCATTCCAAACCACATACTTGATGCCCATTTTTCACAAGGTTCCATATCTTATTGAGATTCAACCTCAACATGAAATTTGTAGGGCACTCTTCCCTATCCACTTTTGATTCAAACATTTTCACATTTGGTAACTTGAGGAGCAAGTTATGGATATATCAAATCAGGATTTGATTGGTTACTAATTGAATTGTGCTTGTCATCTTGATATGCGATTTCAGGTAGTCATCTTCGTGTCCACTTTTGAAGGGGCTCAAGGATTTGTTCCGAATTGTCCCCAACATGAAACATGTTCCTCTAATTTCCCTCTTTTCAAAAATCTCTAACTCACCCCTTTGGCCAAGAGAAGATTGAGTTATGTTGGTTCATGTCATCATGTTGCAAGCTCTATTGCCTTAAGTCTTTGGTCGAATTTTTTGAATGATGTTGCATCCTCTTGCAGCAAGTCCACTTTCCACTTAATTACACCTCATTCTTCACTCCTTTTGGCCAAGCATCATGTTATCCCATGCATGCATGTCATGTATCAGAATTACCAAATGAGGGAAATATGTTTTTTGTCCAAACTTGCTTCACACACACTCCTTCCCAAGCCCTGAGACTTATCCCTTTCCCACTTCATCTCAGCACCCTGAAACGACACAACGCCCACATTCTTTACAAGTCAAATACAACTCTGCATACCAAAGGTTTTTCCTTCATAATTGGACCAACTTGCCCTCCAACGGATTGGTGCAAAGGCAAGGCATGACACCTCATCTGCAGGAGGGATATATAAGCTAACTTTAACCTAGTTGTAAAAGAGAGACCGTTTTGGAGAAAGAAGAAACTTGAGAGCTGCAACACCTCACAAAGTCTTTGCATATTTCATTTCTGGATTGGGATCCTTACTATTCATCCAACACCATTTTTGCTTGAAGAAGAGAACCAAGCTTCATTTTCCTTGCTTCCGCAGCTCTTTTGGGATAAAGAAGCAGTGGACTTTCTCCACTAGGTAGGTTATCTGCTCATTCTATCACATTCATTTTCAAACATGTATATGTTATAAATGATTAAGAGTGTTGTTTGAAGTTGGCTCAGTGTATTATTTTCATCTGAATACCTGAATATGTGATGTATAAGCTTGCTGAAATTTTGATTATAATGTGTTTTATCCAACTTTGATGCCATATTTCTCTTAAACTAGACCTTGTTTTTAGATTTGGTTTGAGATGTCATTGTAGTGCTCCATGAGATCTATATTTTGTCTTCTTATTTCATTCGTTTTCATGCACTATGGAAGGAGATATTTGGATTGGAAGTGATACCTTCAGAATCGGGGTTAGGGTTTGTGTATGCATGGCTTGAGGTAGGGGATGATTCACTGGCCGTTTCTGATTGGTTGGGACTTTGTTTTATCCACTAGCGACTTAAGTAACGTGACCGGTTGATGGTTAGGTTCACATGACTTTTGTACATTCTAATTGTTTTTTTTATATCACGCTGCAAAACATGGCCTTGGGTTTGGTTTGGTTGTTGGGCCCAAGGAATTCGTTCTTCCCACCCCCTCGTCTTGGGCCCATGAGCGCGTTTTACTTAAGAATCAGTTCATTTCTTGTTTACTAATGCACCCCCCTTTCTTTCTCATTTATTTTTATTATACCACTTTTATTTAATTCTATTTAAAATATTTCTTTAGGCCAAAAATATTGATTTAATTTATGAGGGACATTTGAAGTGTTATTTAATTTTTCACATTATTTATTTTCTTTTTTTCAATTTATTTTAATATTTATTTCGTTTCTTTATTACATGTATCTATTTATGCTAGCTTACTTTGTTAGAATTTGATTTTTAATCTTCCCCTTTGATTTTTGACCCAATATTTTACACACTTGTAGACATATGAATATAGGTCTTTTGAGCTTTAATTCATGTTTTGGTTGTTAATTTTGAGTCAAATTTGAGTCTATTTTTGAAGGTATATTTGTAATGGTTATTTGTTTGTGCTTAGCCTAAATTATCTAATTACTTGAACATATTTTACTCATGGTTTTGAGTATATCTTTAGGCCATCTTGTGATTTTGACCTCATATTTCTATGAATAATTTTTCATAATTTATCTATGCTTCTAATTATTCTTTTTGAATTATGAAAGGCATGCTTGTTTCTTTGTGTTACATTTTACATCTAGTTTGTTTGTTTTAAATTGAACTTGTGCAACCATTGGGGATCTCTCTCTCTCATTCTCTCTTGACCTAATCATCATCATTTAGAGGTCTTAAGTTCACCCATGTGACCCCTTTTAGGTATTTCCAAATTATTGTTTCTTTGCTTGCTTGCCTTGAATTCTTCTTGTGTGCTTTTAAGATCATGGTTTGGATTGTGTCTTGTGTACTCCAACTTGTGTACTATGGGACCAATTAAATTTGATCCCTTATCTACACTTATAATTTCCTTGATCTTGGTATCCTCGTAGCTTGCTCCTATGACTCTTTTGGATGGTATTCCATTTGCCATTCATCATGATGATACATTAGGAGCTACATTCCTCTTTGTCTTAACCTAGTTTTGAATTTGGTGGATGGTGAAACTCTTAAGAGTTTGGGATCCATCTTTGTGTATTTTAATGTTACACTTATTTTATTTCTTTTCGTCTCAATTTCATTTCTCATTGCCTTTTTACTTTGATTTGACAAAGGATTCCTTGCTTAGATGATGTCTACCTTTTGACTTACTAAGTTTTACATGACCCTTGATTTTTTTTTGGTTTTGTTGATACCTTTTGAAGTTTGGGAGTTGTATTTGATTCTTTGAAGAGGACTTTGTCATTGTCCCATGACCTATGAGCATCCCTCTTTTAATCTTTGTTCATCTTGTTGATTCTGATAGAGGATTCCTTTTATAGGATGATATGTTTACTTGTTTATCAAGTTACTTGACTTTGATTTATGTATGAAGTTTGGGATGACTTCTTTTTGTTACTCTTGGATCTCATCTTGAGTTAACTTCTTGCACAAATATCACATTCCTTAATGCCATGTGCATGCTTCCATTGTTTGATTATCTCTTGCTTGATCCTTTTTAGACTTATGTGATGTTGTTGCTCATCTTGACTTGCTAACTTGTCTTTTGCTTGTATCCTTCTTCTATGACTTGACATGGATAACTTTGCTCATATTTCATCTACCCTTTCATGACTTGATATGATTTATTCATCTTCTATCTGTTTTTCTTCCATGACTTGGTATGACTTACATTGTTTATCTTTCATCTACTCTTTCATGTCTTGATATGAATTGTCTGGTTTCTATCTTTTTGTCCCATGACTTGATATGGATTGCTATTGCTTTTACCTTCTACCATGACTTAATATGGATTGATATTGTTTGTATCTTTTTTCCATGACTTGCTATGGATTATCTTATTGGTCTTTCATTTATTCTTCCATGACTTGACATGGCTTGCAATCATTTACCTTATATTTCCTCTCCCATGACATGATATGGATTGCTACTACTTTTCTTTTCTATCATGACTTGATATGGTATTGTGTTGTCTATTGTTCCATGACTTGATATGGATTATCCTTCTTCTTTTATCTCTTTTCTTTGTGTGAACAACATGTTCCCTATAGCATTTTATTTGGTTCATTCTTGGCTCTGTTTAAACTAAAGTAGATCATAGGATTGGTAACCAAGTATGACAACATTAGGTAGACCCCTTTTATCCTTAACCCTGGGTCAATCTTTGCATGATAATCTAGGTAAATGTCTCCCTTTTATCCCAACTTTAGGACCACTCTTGCATGCCAACATTAGGTTTCTCTTTAGAATCCCTTTAGATTTTTCCTTCTATTTTGCATTCATTCTAAAACAAAAACCATTTCTTAGTCAAGATCCGAAAACATTATAATACTACTTGAACTCTTTTAATAATAAAGAGAGAAGTACTCAGATACCTCCTGCTTTGGGGGGATCATTTGATGTATTCTTTCAACAAAATACTCAACCAATCAAAATTCTTTTGCCACTTGGATTTTCTTATGAAAATTTTCAATAAGGGTGGTTACCCATAAAAAACACCAACAAATCAAAAAATTTGAGAAGAACTACGGTGCTCTGATTCTTTTTTATACGTAGGCATTGGGTTGCAAAGCCTAAGCGAGCGCAATAATAAAAAACATTCTTTTTGTTTATAATTCAATGTTTGCCTGCATTCCTTTTAGTTAGTAAGTTTTAGAATAAACACAACCTTTTGATTAGAACAACAAGAGTGGATCCTGTAGAGTACTACAGACGTGAGGGGTGCTAATACCTTTCCCTTGCATAATCAACTCCCTTACCCATCTTTAGGTTTACTCAGTGTTTCCTTTCCCTCTTATGGGATAAATAACATTGGTAGAAACTTTGTTTCGTGTGCGCGTTTCTCCGAGATGCGACAGTTGGCGACTCAGTTTTGTGTGTGCGTTTCTCCGAGATACGACACCAGTATCTGTTTGTTTAAGTCCATTACCTTGTTTTTTGGTGGTCTTTAGTTAATTAGGACTTAGTTTAGTTAATTAGGATTTAGTTTAGAAAATTTTAGAATGTAATTAGTTTTTAGGTTAATTAGATTAGTTTTGAAATAGATATAATTAGATTAGATAATTCTTTATATTAGAACTAATTGGATTTTATTAATGGAGTTTAATTAGAAATTTCCATGATTAAAAAATTAATTCAATATGAATATTTCATGTAAAATGACCATTTGACCCTTTTGGGGTTTATTTTGTTGTTTTAGCTGTATAAATGCATGCTCCTTTAGGATTAATCTAGACTTAGAATTTTAATTAGTTTTAAATCAAATATTTAATTAACAAATGCATGTTCCCCTTAGGAATAGATTGTGAATTCAATTCTAACCCTTAGATTAGGATTAATCATAGATTTCAAATTAATTCCAACCCTCGATTCAAGTTGATCAAAAGAAATTTTGATCAATTAAATCCTTTGATCTTGTATAATCCCGTAGTCTAATTCAAGTGATCAAAAGACCTTTGATCACTTGATAAGACTCTTTCAGTAAGCTGTGGAGATCGAAGCCTCAAGTCATACTCTCAATCAAGGAATCCCTAGTTATATCAAGCAGCGAATCATACAAGACACATCAAAGGTGGTTCTTCAAGAGCTTGTTAATTGAGGCTAGATTTGTGTGGCATGAGCCTTAAGAAATAGAGAATGAATAAGAGTAGGGAATTCAATTAACTCATTCTGAATATCTTTGGGTATGGGATGCTTGACCCAGTTACTCATCGTATTCACCTTTATTCATAAACTTTAGCACAATTCAAATCATATGATTGGAAAGTATCTCCCTTTATAAAGTAGCAATGCAACAAATAAAGGACTACACCAACAATTTATCAATCATGGTTCACGTTGTACGACACGAGCCTTAAGAAATAAAGAATGAATGAGAGTGGAAAATTCCATTAACTCATTATGTGTATCTTTGGGTACGAGATGCTTGATCTAGTTGCTCATTGTATTCACCTTTATTCATAGACTTTAGTGCAATTCGAATCGAATGATTGATAAGGTCTTCGTCATCACATGCAGTAACAAATATTCTTCTCCAGCAACTCGAAAGTTAGGATGAGAATTACATGCCACGAGCCTTAAGTAGTAAAGAATGGATGAGAGTGGAGAATTTCGTTAACTCATTCTGGATATCTTTAGGTATGGGACGGTTGACTCAGTTGCTCATCGTATCCACCTTTACGCATAGACTTTAGTGTAGTTCTTATCATGTAACTATTAAGTCTCATCATATTCAATCAATCACTTCTCTTGCCTCATCAATCATCTTGTTGTCATCCCTAGTGGGCTGAACTATGAAAGCTCTGACTTTCTTATTGCACAGTGAGAATACGTAGGCAACAGAATTCAGATTCTTCGCGAGCTACCTTATTTATTAATCTATCATTCTTCATTCATTCAATCAATATAATATTTTTGAGATCAAATATACTTCTCCTTTAACTCCTTGTAAATCCTTTTAGAATGATATAATGGCAGTCCACCTTATGAATCAAGAGTTGTTTGGATTGTCCCCAAACATTTAATTCATTATTTTTCAGCTAAAATGCTTGTTTACTCTTCGGTTCAGAGTCTATTTCCTTCATGATTCTAATATATCATTCTTCTTTAATCTGGAATGGTTTGTTCCTTAGCCTATGATATATTATTCCTTGTACCCAACAATACTTTCTTTTGGGCCCCGCATATACCCTTTTAGGACGACATAGCATTAGTCCACCTTGTGAATCAAGAGTTGTTTGGATCGTACCCAGACATTTAATTCCTTATTTTTGGCTAAGACGCCTGTTTACTCTTTGGTTGAAAGTTCACTCTCATTTATATGTTCCCATGTTACCATTCTGTTGGTAGAAGTTATACTTTTCATCACTTTCAATCTCTCTCTTTGTTCTCTTGGTCCCTGGAACTACATATGCTCTAATTTTTTCATTGCACAGTGAGAATACGTAGGCACGAGGATGTGAATCCTTAGCGAGCACATTTCTAATTAATCCCTCTTCCGCCTTAGGACACCACTCATATCTTTCATGATCCATTATCTATCCTCAATCACAAACTGATCACCCCAATGACATACTGTTCCTTTGAAACTGAAATACAGTTTTCTTTGGAATTCCATATAGACCCTTTTAGGACCATATGGTGGAGATCCGCATTTGAACCTAGAGTTCTTTGGCTTGTACCCAGAGATTTTATTCCTTCTTTTTTGGCTAAGACGTTGTTTCCCTCTATGGTACAAAGTCCATTCCTCCTATGGATTCCAATGTATACCATTACCTTTGGTTTCAAACTATACCTATTCAGTCAATTCCTTTAATTTTGTGACTTTGGTCATTCATTTCGTTCATCTCTGTGATGCATTCTTATACTACCTTCATTCATTTCATGTGATTTACCTATCCTTTGAGTCAAATACATTATCTCTTTGAGCTTCATCTTATGTCACCTTGTGAACCAAGAGTTGTTTGGCTCATACCCAAACACTTAATTCTCCTTGTTTTCGGCTATACCATATAGTGGCAGACGCTTCCGGCTAGCCCACACATCGGTCAACGCCAGTTTTACTCTTGGGTTCAGATTTCTTCCCTTGTTGGAGTTCAAACAACATTATCCTTTGGTTCAGCCATACAATTATCACACTTCTTTTCATCTCCTACCATTAGTTCTATGAACTACGGAGCTCTGAATTCCTCACTGCATTATGAGGATACGTAGGCATGAAGGCCCCAATCCTCACCGAGCGCTTTATCTATTCTTTTCCTTTTCCCTTATTCTTTTGTGAGGTAATCTTTAGATATATCACCCATTCGAGCTTAGAACAATCAAAATGGTTTCCATGGAGTACCATGGATGTTAGGGGTGCTAATACCTTCCCCTTGCATAACCGAATTCCTTACCCAACATATCTCTTTCCCCCGGGTTTTATCGATGTTTTCCCTTTCCTTCGGGAATAAATAAAGTTCGATGGCCACTCTGTTGTATGTTCGAACGTACGATGCATTCGAGTATACTTCTGCTAGCTTCAACATCCAATTAGGTTTGTTTTACCGAGAATATTGGGTTGAGAACTTTGAGGGATTCAAATCAGAAAATCGAGTTGGTGTTTTCCTTCAAGATCACTTAGGGTTTGAAGGTTTTGGACAAGATTGTGCAATTTGGATTTTATCGAATGAAAGCCTTGGGATAATGGGTGCCTTGTAAGGGAGTATCCTGAGACGGTGGATCATGTTGGCAAAATCTTTGGGTTTAACAAGTGTGCACTTGGGATTTATTCAACCGGGTGAAAGCCTTTGGACAAGGAGTGCCTTGCAAAGAAGTAGAAAGAACATGTGAGTTGAAGCGGTATTGTTGGTTACATGATAATTCTCTTGGGATTAATTCAATTGGGTGAAAGCATTGGGACAAGGGGTTCCTGGCAAGGAAGTATCAACAACAGATGAATTGAAACGGCATGGTTAGTTACTTGATCAAGACTGATCAAGGGTTTTGGAGGTGGTAGAGTTAACATCAAACTTATGGTCTGTAGAGTTTGATTTCTTAATCTCTTGTATACACATATTTTACAAAGTAATATTTATTATAATATATCAATTCGAATTAGAATTGAGGGCAGACGTACCCATATCGAGGTTGATTGGGGAACTGCCTAAAAAATCCTTGTGTACTCTCTCTCTCTCTCTCTCTCTCTCTCTCTCTCTCTCTCTCTCTCTCTGTCTCTGTCTGTCTCTCTCTCTCTCTCTCTCTCTCTCTCTCTCTCTCTCTCTCTCTCTCTCTCTCTTATTTTGTGGTTTGCAAATTATCAATTGCATTGAACATTTGATCAATATTGTTTGGATCATAATTTTGAATGCATTTTTAAATTTGTGTTATTGTGTAAGTCACAAACTATTTGGATGTGATTGTATTTCTAATAACAACAAACACTACATAAAGTTCCAAACATTATTTATCACACACTAAGTGTTTGACAAATTGCTTGACATAATGTTTTGTGTGTTTTTTTATTGGAGATAGACATTTCCTATTGTATTTTGTTCAACTAAATGTGACTAGTTATTGTCAGTTGACTTATGGATTATTATCATTGCATTTACACCTCTACGCATATCTGAGCTTTCCGATAATAGGTTCGGTTAGACTATTTTTGATCCGGAATTTTTTTAAAACTTGCTTCTGCGCTATAAACTTTTTCAAAACAAATTTTGATTCAAATTTTAACTTGTGATCTATTAACCCCCCCCCCCCTAGATCTTGGCCTATCGTCTAACAGTCCTTGCTACTTGTGCATATGTGTCGAAATAATAAGCACCTTCTTTTTGTTTGAACCCTTTTTCTACTAATCTAGCCTTGTAGGTGTTTAATGTAACATCTTTATGATACTTCTTTCTAAACACCCATTTACATATAATGGACCTTGAACGCTTTTGGAAGATTGCCAAGTTCCCAAGTGTGGTTTAACATAATTGAATTCATTTCGCCTCGGATAGCATCTTTTCAAAAAGAAGAGTCCCTTGAAGCCATTGCTTCTTTATAGGTTTTAGGATCATGTTCTAATTGAAGAATAAAAAGGATCTTATAAACATCATTCTCGCAATTTCCTTCAACTAGATAAAATGAAATAAGTTGAGAGTCGATTTCATTTGGTCCTAGAACTTTAGTTTTTCGGGCTTTTTTTCTTATCCTAGGCTTAGGTGGTGTTTCAACAACCAGTGAAATACTTTAGAGTTGCATTTCATCAATTTGGGGATATTCTTCATCACGAGATTCTTCATTTGTGGGAATATCAAATTCCTTGCCCTTCCTGATAATTTTTTCAAGATCCATAATGCATTAAGATAACCGATATTTAGTTCTTTTAGGATCCATATTCTTGTAATATGCTACACACCCTCACATTCTAAGATAACCGATATTTGGTGATCTGCCTTTCCATATCTCATATGGAGAAATACCAGTTAGCTTTAAAGGAATCATATTCATGATATGACATGTACATATTAATGCTTCACCCTACAATTATAATGGAAACTCATAATGCATTAACATATAATTTATTATTTCTTGATATATTCGATTATTTCTCTCGGCTAGACCATTTTGTTGTGGTGTACAAGGTGCATAGAATTCATGTATAATTCCATATTCTTCATAGTCTGAATCAAATTTTATAGAGAAGTACTCACCGCCCCTTGATTTTCTACTTCCGCTTTATAAAATTTAAAGGCATTAAAGGCATCATCCTTATACTTTAAAAGGTATACATGTGTGAACCTAGAGCAATCATTGATAAAGGTTATGAAATAATGGTTTCACATAAATTAGAGTGCATAAGACCAAGCAATTTTGATTTTCTTTCAATACTTTTGAAAGGTTTCTTAATCATTTTTTATTTAACAAGTATTTCACATTTTTGGTAATCATATATGTTGCATGATATCAATCCAGATTTAATTAGTCTATTCATAGTCCACGGTATAACAATTCATCTTCCTTTTATTTCTTTCGTTCCTTCTTGACTTCATTGGTGTCATTTTCAGTTGGTTATGGAATTAGTGTCAAGTCAAGATCTAAGAAATAGTGAATCTTCAAGGCAGTCAATAGAAGCTCCATCTTGTCTTACCAACGGGTGAATTTTATTCCATTGAAATGATCCAACTTTACAAGGTCCTGGATATGTTCACTTTAACCGATGATGGATTTTCTCTCTCTTTGGTCTTCTACCCAATAACCGACAGTTATAATTCTTATTCTCTCCAGCAGTCTATCCTTGATATGTTCATCTTAACTGATGACAAATATTCTTCCCTTTGAGTTTATCCTTGATATGTTCACTTTAATCAGTGACGGATACTCTCTCTTCGGTCTTCTGTCCAGTAACAGGTAGTTGTAAATCCTATTTTATTTCTTTTCCCAGTAGGTCGTTCTTACCTAGTAACTGGTAATGAATATGCCTCATTTTCCTCAATGAGTCATCCTTGATATGTTTACCCTAACCGGTAACGGATGTCCCTATGTCCGAGTATATTATCTTCCTACCCAGTAACCGGTAGTAAATAATATATCTCCTCTTACTCCTGTGTTGAAGTTTTCTTCCCTAGTTGAGTTTGGTTTCGTATTTCTTTGTGAAATCGAATCCCTTTTTGCACGGATATTTCAGCTTTGTTCTGATTTACACATTTCTACAGCAGGTGCTTCTTGTTAGATTGGTGTTATCCTAATACATGCAAATTTCCCTTTTCCCCAACCGAGTCTTTCCATTTATTTATTTTCATGGAAAATCCGCTTGTGTCTCCATTAGTTTTCAAAGTCGTAGCCTGGCCTACGTATAGATTTTAACCCCAGAGTCTTTGTCTCCCTAGTGAGTTTTCCTTATGGAATGCATTATGCTCCTGTGGATTTTCAGTCTCTCCGTATTCTTTTCCTTTGTGGCAATATATTCCCCACAAAGATTATTTTAACATTCATATCATATGCATCATAAGGTCTCTTAGGGACCAAAATTTGTTTCTTGATGTTGTTATTTATGTCCATTCTGCTGAGTTGATGCGAAACTTTTAACCTTCATATCCTTAACTAGAACGTCCTTAAATTGGGTCAGTTGTAAGACCCCAATTTTGACCCTAAGATCCCTCATGCTATCTCATCATTTACATTGGATTTGGGATCACACCTTGGCATCCTCCTAACCCCTCAGTCATTGGGTTTGCATTGGAAGAGATCACCAAGCACATTTGATTGTATCATACTTTATTTTTCTTTATTTACTAACCAAAATACCAAAAATATGTCTAGTGTAGCTTTGTTTCTTTTGTAGGTAGTGTGTGCATCCATATGTGCCCTATTAAGCTCACATCTAGGTTTTGAGACCCTAAATGCAAGAAAATCAATCAAGGAAAGTTTAACAATGGTTATAAGCATCATATATGGATCCACATGTTCTTTATTTATCATTTTGATCAATAATTTATCAAGAGTTTGAAAATTGTTTGCCTTGGAAACCCTAATTCAACTAGGTATCTTGTGTGACTTCCTCAGTAAGTTTCCTCATCAATTGGTCAAATATATCAAGGTATACTTCATAATACATCATCTTAAGCATATGTGATCCTCCATGAGTCCCAAAAATCAATATAACTTCAAGTTGGCAAATTGGTTCAAAGAAGTTGACTAGAGAAAGTCGATTGGTCAAAACTGGGGTTCCCTAGATCTCGTCTCCTGCAATTTTTGTCATATGGAAATGATTACAAGAGAAATGTTACTCTTTATGACATTACAAAAAACTTTCATGTTGACATCAAGAGCTAAGTTTGCTTGGAAAGTCATTTTTATGGTGAAAGATTATAGGTCATTTTGTTTGTGGCCTAGTTAGGAGGTCAACTTCCAAGGACCATAACTTGCTCAATTCTTATGGTATGCAGGACATTCAAATTTCATGATCAAATTAAACCTATCGTTTCCAACTTTTATTCTTTGAGTAATATCAAATTCAACTTGCAAGGGCATGTGCCAAGAGGAAACATTATAGGTCATTTTGGGCCATTACCATTGAACAAGCAATTTTCCTTAGCTTCTAAAATCCATAACTCCCTCATGATAAATCCAAATTATGTCCAATTTGTGACCAAATTTAAGAGGAATTAAATATATACAAATTTGTTAAAGAAACCATTTTCATTTGAAGCTCATAGCAAAAGTTATTCAAGGTGGAAGAAATGGTCATTTGACTTTGTACTTAGAAAAGTTTCAACCATGTTTGATTTCTCCAACTTCCACCTCAAAATTCATCATGATCCAAGCTCCAAATGTAAAAGTGTTCAACAGAAAAGTTTTTCCCCTTGATATCAGCTTTCCAAATCATCCGAGATAATTTTATTTGGACAAGAATTGAGGGACTTACGCATGGTTACATTGTTTGGTTTGTTTTGGCAACTTTTGGCACTCAAGTGTGAATTCCTTTTGCATGCTTCCATGTAATGACTACAGCATCAATTGCACAGGAACTGGAAATGGATTGTATCATTAGTTGGGCCTAATTCCATGCCCATGCACCCATGCACAACATTGCTATTTTTGGCACAATTTTCAAAAGGTGTAAAATTGAATTCCATAGCCTATAAATACAAGTGCATTGCTTCAGAAGTGATACACACACCTTCCCCAAGCCTTGCCAATCAAACTCAGAACCCTACTCCATAGAACTCCTTAAAGATTTCATTGAAATTGAGTTCTTGATTCAACTTCTGTTTGTGAACAAGAACTCCAAGGATTCATAGCCATTTTCATCTCAATTGATCACTGAAAGCAAGAGGAGGAAGAATCAATTGGAATTGCATCAAGATCCAGTCAAATCACTGCTACCTGAAGGTGATTTTCCAAAACCTCAAGCCTTCAATTCTCACTCAATTCTCCACTACTCTACTTCTTTATTGGTTGTCTGAAGTCCTACCAATGTAGGCAACAAGATTGAGTTGCTTTGAGATCAAATCGAAGCAACTCAGATCGTGTACCTCAAAATTCAATTCCTCAGATCTCTCAATATATTTTGAATTAGGAAAAATTGAGTCCAGATTTGAGCTCCTGAGCTTTTTCTCTTTAAAATATTGTCCTTACTTTTTATTTTGGTGATGGTTGGTGGTGGACCAGTCCGGTGAGATCCACCGGAGAAGACAACCGGAGCTAGGGCTCCGGTGATGTGTTGTCACGTCTCCTGGCCATTTGATCGATTTGAAACGGTTTAAATCTTAGCCATCTGTTTTGATTACCAAGCCTATGTCGCGTTAACTGAAGATCTTGGTGAAACGCGCGCGCTTGACCATCAGATCTGTCACCTCAATTAATGAGGGAGATCCGATGACCCTCATTTTTTTCTATTTTCTTTTTTAATTCCGATTTTTCATTTAATCCATTTATTTTGTTTAATTCATATTAATTTTATTTTTAATCCAAAAAATATGGGACTTTCACCAAAAATCTTTAAACATTTTCCTCTTCCATATTTTGAATTAAAATCATTTTTTGGATTAATTTTGATATTTATCATTAATTAAATTATTTTTGACTTGTTTTAAATATTTTTAAAATACTTCTGACTTTCCAAAAATTATATTTTTTTTGTATAAGGTCCTTTGGCCTTATTTGACCTAGGATAAATCTCTTGGCCATTTATTTGGTGTATTGAAGGGATTTGAGGGTTTGTCCAATTTAAAATACATTTTTATTTGATTTTTAATTGAATAATTATCTAAAAATTGTGATTGAGTTATTTTTATGGTCTTGTGATGCTTGACTTTCTATTTGGCCTTGGTCATGGTTGATTTGACTTTTGTTTGATCAATACCATTGGATTTAGGGGATTGATGAAATGTACATTTCATCTCCCAAAATGAATGGGTAGTATTGATCAGATGAAATTCCTCTTATGATCAATTTGGGTTTCTATTTCCTCTTCCCTCTTCATCTTCATCCATATTCTTCCTCAATCCATCATTGACCAATGAATTCTCTTCATGTCTAATGCTAGTTGATTCATCAATGACCTTGTGTCAGATGAATCAACATGAGCTAGATTGAGATAGGACCTTCCCTTTTTTCTTTTAGTGTTTGGTATGTTTTAGGAGTTTGGTTCTTTGTAGCAAGTCTCTAACATGCATTAACACCTATATTTTTATTGCCCGACCTCAGATAGTTGTGACTTCTACATAAGTCCAATTACGATTGCTTAACATATAGCTAAATATGTCCCAAAAGGCATAACATTCTTGTAAGTGAGATTGTAAGTCTCTCATTCTTCATGGCATTGCATCTAGACTTGACCTTTTTTTCCTTTCATGAGGGCTAGTGGCATACTTGTTGATTTATCCAAGTTGGAGCCCTTCTCATGGATGATGTCTTGGTTCAAGGATTCATGCTTATGAATGAATGGTTGAGTGTTCTCCAAAGAATGACTTAACAATTGAAACTCTTCACTAACATTTGACTAACCATTGACTAACTCTGTATTAATGTTGCTTTACTTTCAAGTCATTTACTTAATGCAATTTAAATTTTAGTACCTTTATCATTCATTTCCATTTACACTTCATGCAACTTGTTTATGTTTTAGTCCTTTTCACTTTGCTCACTTGAGCCATATCTTGTAATTGTGTATATTGTTTGCTTGTCTTATTTTGCTTGTGGTCTTAGGACCTTAAAACACCTAATAACAACAAAAACCCTAAAAAATATCTTGGTGGACTGTTGGACTTGATATGAACTTTTGGACCTAGAATAGGAAACCTCCCTATGCTTTGAGGACTTGGCCAATGCCACTATTTGAAACTCAGATATCCTTGACTATGCTTTTCATCTAATTCAAATCTCTGAGTGTTCTTGGTTCACCTATCACTTTGACTTTGTGCTTAATTTGTTATACTGTTATGATTGCTTATGTCTGATGATTGCTTCTGAGTTGACCAAGGAGTATTTTCATCTAATACATTGGAAGAAGTTGAAGACTCCTAGCTATTGGATTTCTTGCTTGGATATTATGGCTATCTTTATTTGATTCCTTGGTCTTCATATAATTGATTGGATTGCTTAGGCTTGTTGCTTGCTAAAGTCCAAAGGAAAATGGGTTTCTATATGACATTCTTGTCTGTTGGATTGCATCTCATTGGTCAGATCTTTTCAACTCTTAACTTTTAATTTTTTGTCTAGGATAGTCTCTTCATCTGCTCCCACTTCTTAAATTTCAAAATCTCTCCCTCTTTTCAAAAACCTCCTTTTGTTTGTGTTTTCAAACTTAGACATGTTTTAATGATTAGAAACTTTGGCCTTATGCCAATGAATTTTCAAACTCTTTCTTAAATCAAACTGGTAAGCAAACTTAACCATATTGACTTTAATTTCAAAAAAGACAAAAATAACTAACAACCCCATTCAAATATTTGGGCCTTTTGTAACTTTCCATTTAAACTTTTTTTAAAACAAATTCACCAACTTCTTTGAATTTTTTACCACGAACTACAGGGTTTTGATCCCTCATTTTTATGTTGGTATGTAGGCATAAAATCGAAGGTCTTGTCAAACACAAAAATATAGTTAATGAATTCTTTTATCATCTCCTCACTCTATTTTTTTATCAAACATCATTTTGATCAAATCACTTGCACACAAAAAAGGGCTCCCTAGGAGTACCTATGACACTTTGGATGCTAACACCTTCCCTCTGTGTAACCAACCCCCTTACCTGTAATCTCTGACATTTTATTAATTTTTATTTGAAAACTTATTATCTTTAGGTTTTGGTCGTACTTTTCCCTTTTCCTTTCGAAACAATAAAAGCGCGGTGGCAACTCTGGTTTTATTGAAGTCAAGTTTATTCATAGTTTGATGGTCATGAATTTACCGCTACAGTCACTATAAGTATATAAATTGACATGCATTAATTATACATTTTGGGAAGTGAACATACATGAACTATCTTATATGTCAAGAACATCAATTGTATAGACCATAAACAACACACGAAAAGAAAAGCTTACATAAAAAGGGAAAAATGAAACGGTAGTGCCTTGCTTGCGAAATGATGAGAAATTCACTCTTATGAAGCTTTCCTTTTAAGGAAGGTTAAATGGATAAGGTATATTAAAAGTGTGTTAATATAATATTAAGGCAAGTGTTGAGATGTTAAGAATCCCTAATTCTCGTCGAATGTTAAAAACGGGTTCGGCCTCAAGTGGTTTCGTAAAAATATCGGCAAGTTTGGATACCACCTGGTTGTGGTGTTCAACCTTCACTTGTTGAATATCTGTTACTAGATTACAATTTAATATTACCTTACTTTTAACTAGATCATCCATAACTTCTCCTTTACTCATGGAATATCTTGGTGTATAGGTTAAAACACTTCTTCCCTTTTCCTGCCTGGCTCCCCGAGGTTCAACAATCACAAGGTTCCACCGTTCCTATTCGGTTGCATATTCTCGTCATTTAATCTCTTTGAGCATTCAATCCTCTCTGAGTTTCTTAGGGAATGTCACTCTCATCTTACCTCTAGGTGTCCATCTCCAAAAACCCTTGAACTTAAGTGGATTTACTCAATCTGACTACTCTCTACTAGTTATCAACTATGTGACTCCTCTTACCAAACATAAACCTTAAGTTGATTAAACATAATGTTTATAATTTGGTACTAGAAATCCCATAGTCAATTTTCTAAAATCTTTCTTGGAACTTGACAATAATGAACCATGCATGTCTAGGACGTGAACCAACCTTTTATGATATCAACTATAATACCTCCAACTTATATGTCTAGAATAATAAGAAATGGTATTGAATACACCAATGTGAATATCTGGAAGTGGACCAGATTAAAACTTTAAACATTACAATTATAACAACTGATACATCAATGACTAGATATAATCTTCAATATAGTGGAAAGATGTTTCATCGTGTTTGTCGCGCCACAAAAAAATACCCAAACGCATCGCACGCTCGAAATTCCATAGAGTCGCCAATAAATTTTATTTATTCTAAAAGAAAGGAAAAATATCAATAAAACCCAAAGGGAAGAGAAAAGGGTAAGGAAGTCGGTTATGTAATGAGAATGTATTAGCATCCCTCACATCCTTTGTACTCAACAAGACCCATTTTGATTGTTCTTTATTCGTATGGTGTTATTATCTAAAGGTTTCTTGCGATTGATTTAAATTAAGGGAAAAATAAGTTTTTAATTAATGTGTTCGTCAAGATTTCGAATTCCTGTGCCTACGTATTCCCATAGTGCAATGAGAAAATCATAGCTCCGTAGTTCGTGGTAGAAAACTACGTATTTGATGGTTGATTTTAAGGAACAGTGTTATAATCGTATCCTAGAAGTGTTTTAATGTTAGCTGGTTCAATCCTAGTTCAGATGCTCTAAGCTTTTAGTTTGATTGCTAAGAAATGAATTATAACAGCTCTTTTATGAATGAGATTGTTGTTTGGTTAATGACTTAAGAGGTTTGTGAGTGTGACGAAGATTTTGTTTGAACCAGGAGTGTTGTATTTAAACCCATAGAGTTGTGTCTGGATCAAGAATGAAGTATGTTAACCAAAAAATTATGACTAACCATGAATGAGGGGTATTTTAACTAATGATTGGTGATTAACCATGTATGAGGTGTTTAAACCAAGAATGAGGTATTTTAATGAAGGAATGGTGATTAACCTTGAACGAAAGGTATTTTAACCATGAAATGGTGACTAACCAATGCATTATTGTAGGTGTTTGTCTAGACTCGGGGATCAAGGTCTGCATAGGGGGTTTGTCTAAACCATGGGATTAACAAGGAAAACATGCAAGAGGATGAGTGTTTTAACCAATAGATGATGATTAACCCAAAGATAGGTATTTTAACCAAGAGATGGTGATTAACCTAGAGAGATTATGATCTAAAGATGAGTATTCTAACCAAATGTAGTTGATTAACCCAAAGAGAGGTGTTTTAACAAAGAGATGGTGATTAACCTCAAAGTGAGTATGGGTGTCAAAACCAGGAGGTGTTGTGTTGGGTCCAAAGGGAATGTTGTTTTTGTTGTTGATTGTGGTGGAGTTTTGGTCTGATGATGAATGTTGAAAGTTGTTTTGATTTGAATTGCAATAAAGTTTAAGAGTGGGGGTGAATACTTTGAACAATTGGGGCATTTGTCATGTATCCAAAGATATTCAGAATAAGGATAAGAATACCCCCTCTTATTCCTTCTCCACTTCTTAAGGCTCGTGGAGCACAATTCACATCAAAATTATTAAGTGTTTTGAGGTTTAAAAAAAAGAGAAGGATAATTTTTGTTTTAAAGGGATGAGACAAGATGTGTTTAAAAGAATAGAATAAAGCTTAGTATGATTATGTCTTGATGGTCACCTATTTCTAGGGTTTTGAAGATGAATAGATATAGGATTGACTTAAGTGATCGTTGTGGTACAAACATGTAATGGTACAAGTCTTAAGGTCCATCTAATTCAAATTAAGTGACCAAAGGATTTTTGAATTACCTAATTGAATAGGATCCTAAGGAACATGTAATTTATTGGTCATATTGTCTATTTTGTTCAAGCAAACAGGCAAACAATTACAAAAAAACTTACAAGTTGTGAATTAAATGATGAAAGCAAGACTACAATCCTAACTTTGAATTAATTTTCCAATTATGCTCTAAAACTTTTAATAATTAAAACTTAAATTGAGAATTAAGTGTATTATTTTCTTAATCCTAAATTTTTTTATTATTTCTTGAACTCTTCTAATTACCAATTCAATCATTAAATAACTAATGTACTAAACATAATATTAATAAATAAACATGGGATACTAATGTTCTAATATTAGTAAAAACATGACATACTAAAATATTAGTAAAAAAATGAGATACTGATGCACAAAAGAGAATATTAGTAAAAAAAATATATATAATAATGTACTAAAGAAAATATTAGTAAAAAAACATGAGGTACTAATGTACTAAAATGAATATTAGTAAAAACATCAAATACTGAAATATAAGTAAAAAATGAGATACTAAGGTACTAAAGAGAATATTAGTAAATAAAAATGAGATACTAATGTACTAAAGAAAATATTAGTAAAAACAACATGAGGTACTAATGTGCTTAAAAAAAAAGAATATTAGTAAAAACAAACAATGAAGTTACAGCATGCATGTGTAACTATCGACCAAAAGCTACCTCTCCTATCTAGATTTAAATGCCCCCTCCCAACAACATGTATCAGCTGACGCGATTAGTTACTAAGGTATTAAGTTGCCCCGCATCTGATTTTGTTACTGTATTAGCTATAGGGCAGTTGGGGTATAAGTCTTAGACCCTCCTCCAACTTCGAACCAAGTTTCATTGCCATGTTAATTTACATGCTAATCCTAGCTCCGCCATTGAAAATTTGGGGAAATTGAAGTGAACAGGGACCACAATTAATGCTGATTTTAATATTTTATTGATTTAGTTATGGACTTAAACTTGACTTAGGTTTCTGCGGTTTTGATATAATTACGGTTTGTGTTTTAGGTTTGATTATATCTTAGTTTTGATATAAATATGGTTTGTGTCTGTTGGTGCAAAGGTAGAATGAAAGATGAATATTCTATTAAGAGAATGATGGCTACAAAACATGATGAAAGTTACAATGATTGTCACCCTATTTATAAGCTAAAACTAGGGTTATTAGAATAGGATAAAATACTAAAATACCCTCTAACAAACTTAGGGGCTAAGAAAATAATATAATTAATAAATATGAATTACTTCTAATACCATCCCTTAATTCATATTCCATCAAAGCTTGTAACACCAATTCCATCCCTTAATCTGAGGAATTGATCAGTCTTGATAGCTTTCGTCAGAACATCTGCCAACTGTTTCTGAGTGCTGCAGTGTACAACTTCTAACACTCCCCTCTGAACTTGATGTCTCAGAAAATGATACTTGGTCTCAATGTGCTTGCTTCTCCCATGCAACACTGGGTTTCTGGCAAGATTGATTGCAGACTTGTTTTCAATCATCAGCTTCAGAGATTTGTTTACTTTAATCTTCAGATCCTGCAATAGATTCAGAATCCACACAGCTTGGCATGCAGTAACAGCACCTGCAATGTATTCAGCTTCACAAGTTGACAACACCACAACAGGTTGCTTCTTGGAACACCAAGAAATGGGACCTCCCAGAAATTTGAATAAGTACCCAGACGTACTTCTTCTGTCAACTCTGTCTCCACACCAATCAGAATCTGAATAACTCAGAAGTTCTGACTCATCCTTTCTTCCAGAAGGAAATAATCCTGACAGCAGCTTGGTAATGGGACCACTTAGGTTTACTCATGAACCTACTAACCATCCCAACTGAATAGCAAATATCAGGTCTGGTATTGCATAAATACCTCAGAGAACCAACCAACTGTTTGAAAGTTGTAGCGTCCACATCCTTTCCATCAGAGTCAGAATCCAGTTTCTGATTTGTATCAGAAGGTGTGACAGCAATCTTACAATTCTTCAGTTCAAATCTTTTCAGAAGTTCTAATTCATACTTGAGCTGATGCAAAATAATACCTTTCTCAGAGTATCTGAATTCCATCCCTAGAAAGTATGTCATTTTGCCTAGATCAGTCATTTCGAATTCATTCATCAGAACTTTCTTGAACTTGGCTATCTCCTGTTCAGAACTTCCAGTCAGCAGTATATCATCAACATATAAACATACCAGCGTCATATTTCCTTCAGAAATATGCTGAACATAGACACCGTACTCCATCTCACATTTCTGAAAACCTTGCTTCTTGAAAAATGAATCAATCTTCTGATTCCAAGCTCTGGGCGCTTGTTTCAATCCATATAGAGCTTTGTATAATCTGTACACCATCCCTTCCTGATTCTTTTTCACAAATCCAGGAGGTTGTGACACGTAAACTTCTTCTTTTAATGGACCGTTCAGAAATGCAGATTTTACATCTAAATGCATCAGAGGCCAATTCCTGTTAGCAGCTATTGCAATCACCATTCTGATTGTTTCATGTCTTGCTACAGGTGCAAACACTTCAGAGTAATCCAACCCAGGTTTCTGTAGAAATCCTCTGGCTACCAACCTTGCTTTATGTTTGCCAATTGAACCATCTGGCTTTAACTTCTGCTTGAAAACCCATCTGACGCTGATGGCTTTCTTGTCTTTTGGAAGTTCTGTCAGCTTCCAAGTCTTGTTTCTCTCTATAGCATCAAGTTCTTCTTTCATGGCCTTCAGCCAGAGCTTCTGCTTAAGAGCCTCTTCTGTACTTATGGGTTCAGAGTCTACTAATATGGCACACTGAATAACTTCTCCTTCAGAGTCTACTTTAGTGTCTTGCAGCATGTCAAATTCTGCATATCTTCTGGGGATGTTTCTGATTCTTTGTGGTCTCTGAACTTGTTCAGAGTCTTGAGCTTCAGAGTTTCTAGCTTCAGATGGTTGACTTCCTCTAGAGCTTTGACCATCTTCAGGGGCTGGCATATTTCCAGAGTCTGAATTGCCACCAGAATCTGGATTACCATCAGAGTCTGGGTCATCAGAGTCACCTTCATCTTCTGAGTCTTCTCCAGAGTCAGAATCACTATCAGAATCAGAATCAATGTCAGAGTTTACTCCAACTTCAGAAATTCTTAACTCTGACCTTTCTTCAGAAGTTCTAACATCAGAATCAGATTGAGACTTATCCCAATTCCAAACTTTTGATTCCTTCACAATCACATCTCTGCTGAATTCAATTTTATTGGTTTCTGGACAATAGAGCTTGTATGCACCTGTACTGTGGTACCCTATCAGAATCATCACTTTGCTTCTATCATCCAGCTTCTGTTTTCTGGCTTCTGGAACATGTTTATAGCAAACAGAACCAAACACCTGCAGATGACTAACACTTTGCTTATCTCCAGTCCACTTCTGTATTGGAACTATTTCCTTCAACTTCTTCGTAGGACATCGGTTGAGTACATACGTTGCAGTGGCAACAGCTTCTCCCCAGAGCTTTTGAGGAAGCTTCTTCTCCTTTAGCATGCTTCTCACCATATCAAGCAAAGTGCGGTTTCTTCTTTCAGCAAGACCATTGTGTTGAGGGGTATAAGGAGCAGTAACCTCATTCTCAATTCCATTCTCCTCACAGAACTTCTGGAACTCTTTGGAGTTATACTCACCTCCACCGTCAGTTCTAAGAATCTTCAACTTCTGACCACTCTGATTCTCAGCCTTCATTCTGAACTTCTTGAATTCATCAAACACCTCGTGTTTAAACTTAATAAGGGATACCCATGTCATTCTTGGGAATTCATCAACAAATAACACAAAGTATTTATTCCCTCCAATCGATGCTACTGGAAATGGACCACACACATCATAATGTACAACTCCCAAGGCATGTTTTGCTCTTGGAGCAATTTCTGACGCAAATGGCAATCGTGGTTGTTTTCCTTCCATGCAAACTTTGCATGACTTTTCAGGCTTCTTAATTGCAGGAACTCCATGTACCAACTTCTTTGAATTCAGATGTTTTAAGCTTCTGAAATTCAAATGACCAAATCTTTTGTGCCACAGCTCACTCTCCTTCTCAGCACTTGTTGCACTAAGACATTCTGAGTCTGCAGTTCTGACATTCACCTTGAATGTTCTATTCCTTCCCTGTTTTGACTCCATAATCAACTTCTGATTGCAGTCATACAACTTCAGAAGATTGTCCTTCATGGTAACTGAAAAACCTTTCTCAATTAATTGTCCCACACTCATCAGATTGCTTCTGATGCCAGGTACATACCACACGTTCTGAATCAATGCTGTTTTCCCATTGTTCAGAATCACTCTGACATTTCCCATACCTTCTGCATTAAGATATTTGTCATCAGCACATCTGATCTTTGTCCTCTTTTCAGAGTCAAAGTCAACCAGCCATTTCTTGTTTCCAGTAAGATGATTTGAACAGCCAGTGTCCATATACCACCAGTCTATCAGATCCATATCATCAGATTCAGAGGCCATCAATAGCACAGATTCGTCATCAGAACTTCTGGCTATATTTGCTTCTTCTGATTTTCTCTCCTTGTTTGACCAACAGTCTCTAGCAAAATGACCAAACTTCTTACAGCAGTAACATTGGATTTTCTTCTTGTCATACTTCTCTTTTCCCTTCTGAGCATTCTTTTGTCTATCAGAGGTTGAGCTTTCTGACTTCTGACCACCATCAGATCTTCTCCTGGCTTCTGACTGCTTCTGATACCTCCTATCAGAAGTTGCTTTCAGAGCCTGCTGCTCTACTTCCCTTTCAGAAGTTCTCTTAGTTAAACGCAACTCTTGCGCTTCTAGACTGCTCTGCAGCTCTTCAATTCTCATGGTACTCAGATCTTTGGAATGTTCTATTGCTACCACAATGTAATCAAATTGACAGGTAAGGGATCTCAATACCTTCTCCATGATTGTTTCTTCAGAAAGAGTTTCTCCACACGCTTTCATCTCATTAGTGATCAGAATCACTCTGGAGATGTATTCAGAAACTTTCTCATTATTCTTCATGTTGAGATTCTCATATTGCTTTCTCAAGGACTGAAGCTTCACCTTCTTCACTGATGCGTCACCACCATAACATCTAACCAGTGTGTCCCACGCAGCCTTTGCTGTCGTTGAATCTGCAATCTTCTCAAACACATTTACATCAACACATTGATGAATGAAGAACAATGCTTTCTGATCCTTCTTCCTTACTTCCTTCTGCGCGTTTTTCTGTTCATCTGTCGCATCTGCTGCTACCGGAACATAACCATCAGTGACAAGATCTAGAACATCTTGAGCACCGAACAGTACACGCATTTGGATCATCCAACGATTCCAGTTTTTACCGTCAAATACTGGAAGTTTGGTGTTCATGTTGCCGTTTCCGTTCATCTTTCTACCTTGCACAGTACACTCAGATTTCTCACACAGTGTTTCCCAACCCACAGAATTAAAATTCTGATCAGATTTTGTTCAAGATTCAACACGAATCTAAGAATCAAAATCAAACACACAAGACCTCACGTTCACTCGTGTTTCCCGTGTTTCCCAATGAATCTGAACCGGAGCTCTAGATACCAATTGTTGGTGCAAAGGTAGAATGAAAGATGAATATTCTATTAAGAGAATTACGGCTACAAAACATGATGAAAGTTACAATGATTGTCACCCTATTTATAAGCTAAAACTAGGGTTATTAGAATAGGATAAAATACTAAAATACCCTCTAACAAACTTAGGGGCTAAGAAAATAATATAATTAATAAATATGAATTACTTCTAATAGTGTCGTGGTTTGACTATAACTCAGTTTTAGTATAGATTTTTGTTTAAATTAGAACTACAACAAGTATACAATATCAACAGAATAAATCGGATAGACGATTGTCGACTAAAGAAAAGAAACATGTGAAATTTATTCTTGCCTGCAAGGTGTTTGACAAAATGTCGAGAATAATTTCTTGCTTCAATTTTTTAGTGTTTGATATTCCAAATTATGCATTGTTGATCAAGGTTGAATTGTGGTTGTTGAAAGTTGAATGTTCTTGTTTTGCGGTGAGAAAGTAATGGCTATGGAGTCTTTTTCTGTTCTATGTTAAAGTAGGGTTTTTCGTCCAAATAAATGATTATTCTAATAAGTTATTTCAAGCTCTATGTATAAACTCTATAATAATGCAAATTCATAATTCAATGTTATGCTAAATTACGTTAGAAATTATGCTATGTTGATTTTTGCAATTTTCTACCTACTTGAAATTGAATATTTTTTTATTTAAGTAAAAAAGTGCTTATTAAATAATCTATTTCATAAGAGTGGCTTTAGTTAATCAAGCAAGAAGCATTCAACAACTCATGGCTTTAATTAATTTACCGAAGAGAAAATCGAAAAACTTCAAAGTAAGCTCTTTTAATTCAATTAGTTTTTACTTGATAATTATAGTTTAATATAAATGATGAATGTAGAAGATGAATATTGAATGTATGATATTGATGAATATATTTAAATATTGATGAACTTTGGATGATGATTGTAAATGATAATACATGAATTATTAAAACTTGAATGATAATTTATTGAAATTGAATTGTGGATAAGTTCCACCAAATTTAGAACTTTAGTGTGAAGTTTTAGATGGTGATGAATATGAACTTTGGTGGTGGTGAGAGAGTGAAGAAAAGAGAGAATTGTGAGAGAACTTGAAAAAATTTATGGAAAAATGATAAAGGAGTTAATATAAGTTAATATGAGTTATGTCCCAAAATTGTGAAAATTTGCATATTTATATAGGTTTTGTAAATGAATGAGCACCCTTGAATTGTGATTCAAGTAAGAGGTTTATAAATGGTTAGAAATTAATTTAAGCCTTTGTTGCGAATCACTAATTTCAACCCTTGGGTTGATTGTTATGAATGGTTAGGATTGAATGGAAATTTGATTAAAAATAAAAGTTAAAATTTGTGTTAGTTTGGTAGGATTTGTGTTAGTTTGGTTGTTATGATAGTTAAAGATTAATTGCGTAATTGAATGATTGTGGATGCATAGGTAGTTAGAGACAAATGATGTTTGATTTTTGCAAAAGTACCAAGTTGGAATATAAGGAAAAATGTAATTAGTGATTATGCATGAAACTTGAAACTTTTTAATAATTTTTTCTTTAATTGGTGAATTATCCTATGACTTTAAATGCTTTTGAGAAATGATTTTATGTTGAAAATGTGCATTTTTGAATGGTGTAAACTTATGGAATCAATTCTGATTTTTTTGGCATGAATCAGTGTTGAAAGGAAAATTTTGAAGTCACTATATAGTGCAGAATTTTCCTAAGTTTTCTTGAGTTCTTCGTGGCTTTTTTATTACATTTTGATCACTTACGCTAATTATTCATGTGTCATAGCCAAAAATTTACCATATCCTATACAACTTTCATCTGGTCCATGGTCCTACTACACATGCATGCATTCATCACTTCATCACCATATTTGCATTAACATTCATAATCAAAGGCATATTACACGGACTCAAGGCATGGTGGTTATACTTGAGGAAAACTAGGGTCGCTTCAAAGAGAAAAAACCATAATGTAGCGGTAAATTCATGACCATCAAGCTATGGATAAGCTTAACGTCAATAAAACCAGAGTCGCCACCGCGCTTTTATTGTTTCCAAAGAAAAAGGGAAAAGTACGAACAAAACTCAAAGATAAGAAGTTTTCAAATCAAAACTAATAAAATGTCAGAGATTACAGGTAAGGGGGTTGGTTACACAGAGGAAAGGTGTTAGCACCCAAAGTGTCCTAGGTACTCCTAGGGAGCCCTTTTTATGTGCGTATGTGTTTTTGGTATAAAAGATGTTTGAGAAAAATAGAATGTGGGGATGAGAAAAGAATTCATTGATTATATTTTTTGTGTTTGACAAGACCTTCGGACTTGTGCGTATGTACCAACATAAAAATGAGGGATAAAAACCTCGTAGTTCGTGATAAAAAAATTTAAGTTGGTGAATTACTTTTAACAAAAAATTGATTGAGAAGGGCACAAAAGGGTCAAAGGTTTGAATGGGGTTGTTAGTTCTTTTTGTCTTTTTGAAATTTTAAGTCAATATGATTAAATTTATTTACAAGTTTGATTTAAGAAAAAGAAGTTCAAAAATTCAATGGCATAATGCCAAAGTTTCTATTTAAAATAAGGTCTAAGTTTGACACAAGCAAAGAAAGTTTTGAAAAGGGGGAGAGATTTTGAAATTTAAGAAGTGGAAGAAGATGAAGAGGCTATCCTAAGCATAAAATTAAAAGTTAAGAATTGAAAAGATCTAACCAATGAGATGCAATCCAACAGAGATGAATGTCATATAGAAAACTCACTTTCTCTTTGGACTTTGAATCAAGGAATAATCAATCAGGCAATTAGCAATATCAGACATCATGAAGATGAAGACATCAAATAAAAATAGCCACATCCAAGCAAGCAAATCTCATAGCTAGCACTCTTCTTTGTCTTTTCATGTATCAGATGAAGTAGTCCTTGATCAACTCATAATAAAACATTAGACACAAGATCAAAATAACAGTTTGCATCAAGACAATGTAGCAGATGAACTCAAACACATCCCAAGACTTGCATCAGATGAAGGCTCAGTTCACAATAACTTGATTTCAGAATGTTGGCATTGGCCAAGTGCTTTTTGCACAAGGAATGTTGCCTAGTTCTAAGTCTAGAAGTTCAGATCAAGGTCAACAGTCCACCAAACACTTTTTAGGGTTTTTGTTGTTTATTAGGTGTTTTAAGGTCCTAAGACCACAAACAAAATCAAAATGCACAAACAAAATATAATCACAAGGTATGGCTCAAATGAGCAAAGTGAAAATAACATAAACATAAACAAGTTAAATGAAATGTAAATGACAATGAATGGTAAATGACTAAAAATGAAATTGCATAAAGTAAATGACTTGAAAGTAAAGCAATATTAATAAGAGTTAGTCAAATGTTAGTCAATATTAATTAAATGTTAGTAGTGTTTTTGCTTTTTAATTGATTAAGTCATTCTTTGGAGAACACTCAACCATCTATTCACAAGCATGGATCCTTGAACCAAGACATCTTCCATAGGAAGGAAAAATGCCCAAGTTTCCACACAATACCATGAAATATGGGAGACTTACAATCTCACTTACTAGAATGTTATGCCTTTAGGGTCAAATTTAGCTCTTTGTTAAGCAATCGTAATTGGACTTATGTAGAAGTCACAACTATCTGAGACCGGACAATAAAAATTTAGATGTTAATTCATGTTAGAGATTTGATATAATAAAACAAACTCCTAAAACATACCACACACTAAAAGAAAAGATCAAGATGGATGGACTTATCTCATCCATACTTGTATTGGTTCATCTGACACAAGGTCATTGATGAACCAATTAGCCTTAGGATATTTGAGATTTCATTGGTCAATGAAAGGAATGGGGAAGAATAGAGATGAAGATGATGAAGTGGGGGGGGGGGGGGGGGGGGGGAGGATGAGAGAAACACAAATTGGTCATGGGAGGACTTTTATCAAATTAAAATCATTCATTCATTTTGGGAGATGAAATGTACATTTCATCAATCCCCTAAATATAATGATTTTAATCCAACAAAAGTCAAATCAACCTTGACCAAGGCCCAAACAAATAGTCAAACATCACAAGACCATAAAAATGGCTCAACATAATTTTTACACATTTAATGAATTAAAAATCAATTTAAAAATGCATAAAAAATACAAATTAGTTTGGTCAAAACCTAAAACCTCTTCAAAACACCAAATAAATGGTCAAGAGATTTATCCTAGGTCAAATGAGGTCAAAGGACCTTAGACAAAAAGTTTCATGATTTTTGAAAAGTCTGAAGTATTTTTAAACAATTAAAAATATGTCCAAAAATATTTAATTCATGAAAAATATCAAAATTAATCCAAAAAATAATTTTAACTCAAGAAATAAAAGAGAATAATATTTAAATATTTTTGGTGAAAGTTTCATATTTTTTGAATTAAAAATGAAATTATTATGAATTAAACAAAATAAAGCAATTAAACATAAATTCAGAAATTAAAAGGAAATTAAAAAAAAAGGCCATCAGATCTCCCTTATTAATTGAGGTGGCAGATCTGATGGCCAGAAGCGCGCATTCCACCAACACTTGAGTCAAACGTGTGGCAGGGTTGGTAATCCAAATAGATGGTTAAGATTAAAATGTGAGATCATGATCCAATGGCTTTGGACACGCCAACACATCACCGGAGCCTTAGCTCCGATCTTCTTCACCGGTGGACCTCACTGGACTAGTCCACCACCAAAATGAAAAACAAGGACATGGATTTAATGAAAAAATGCTCAGGAGCTCGACTTTGGCCTTAATTTTCTCCAATTCCAAGTATATAAAAAGATACAGGGATTTGAATTTTGAGGATCATGAACTGAGTTGCTTCGATTTGACCTCAAAGCAACTCAGTCTTGTTGCTTGCATTGGTAGGACTTCAGACAATCAAAAATCACAAAGAATAGTGAAGAATTGAAAGAGAATCTAAGAGATGAAAATTCTGAAAAATTACCTTCGAAGAAGCTTCAACCTTGCTTGATCTTGATCCCAATTGTGCTTGGCTTTGCTTCAAAAGCTTGTAGGAGGTGATTAAGATCAAAAGGAAACTTGGACTCTTGGAGTTTCAATCTCAAAACAGAATGAGATTTGAAGCTCGATTTTCAAATGAAAACCTTCAAGATTATCCTTTAATGGTGAGGGTTTGGATTGCAGGTTCAAAGCTTGGGCATGAGGTCCTCAATTCTGAGCCACGGGGGTTGTATTTATAGTCAATGTGATTCATTTCCGCACACTTCCAAATTTTTCCAAATTTAGCAATTTTCATTGCATGCTTGCATGGGCGTGTGAGAGGCCCATCAAGTGATGTATTCAGGTCCAAAAATTCTTGTGTATCATGCTGAAATCATGTCATGTGGCCATGCATTTGAATTTGAAATGTGAAGGTGAAATTCATCCAATTGGTCCCTTGAAAAGAACCCATGTGCAAGTCCTTCATTCTTTGGCCAAATGAGGTGATCTTGGACTTTTTGGAAAGGTGAGATCAAGGGGAACGACTTTGATATTGAACACTTTTCCATTTGAAGCTTGTATCATGATAAATTTTGCGGTGTAATTTTGGAAAATCAAACATATTTGAAAAGTTTCTAAGTACCAAGACAAATGTTCACTTCTTCCACCTTGAATAACTTTTGTTATGGAATTCAAATGGAAAAAGTTAATTTATCAAAGTTGTATCTATTCCAAACCTATTCAATTTGATCACAAATTTGGACTCATTTGTATTTGGCATGAAGGAGCTATGCATTTTAGAAGTTGAGAAAAATCACTTGTTCAATGGTAATGGCCCAAAATGACCTATAATGTTTCGTCTTGGCACATGCATTTTCAAGTTGAATTTGAACTTCTTCCAAACATAAAAGTTAAAAAGGATATCTTGAATTTGATCATGGAACTTAAATGGCTTTCATATCATAAAAATTGAGCAAGTTATGGTTCTTGGAAGTTGACCTCCTAACTAGGGTTCAAACAAAATGACCTATAATCGTTCACCATAAAAAATGACTTTCCAAGAAAAACTAGCTCTTGAATTCAACATGAAAGTTGTTTTGAATGTCATAAGGAGTAACTTTTATCTTGGAATAATTTTCATATGACAAAAATTGTAGGAGATAGGTCTAGGGAACCCCAATTTTGATCAGTTGATTTTCTTTGGTCAACCACCATGAACCATCTTGCAAACTTGACGTTATCTTGACCTTTGGGACTCATGGAGTATCATATATGTGTAATATGATGTAATGTGAAGCATCCCTTGAAATATTTGATCAAATGATGAAGAAACTTGTTGAGGAAGTCACACAAGATACCTAGATGAATTAGGGCTTCCAAGGAAAACAAGCTTCAAATTCTTGATGAATTCTTGATCAAAATGATATGTGAAGACCATGGGGATCCATATATGATGTATAGAGTCAATGTAAACCATCTCTTGATTAGTCTCCTTGCATTGAGGGTCTCAAACCCTAAGTATGAGCTTGATGAGGCATTGGTGGATGCACACACTACCTACAAAAACAACAAAGTATACATTGACATATTTTTTGGTATTTTGGTAAGTAAATAATCAAAAATAAAGTATGATACAATAAAATCTGCTTGGTGACCTCTCCCAATGCAAACCCAATGAATGAGGGGTAAGGAGGATGCCAAGGTGTGATCCCAAAGCCAATGTAAATGATGAGATAGCATGAGGGATATTAGGGTTAAAATTAGGGTCTTACACATAACATAGAAAAATTCCAAAATTTGATCCTGGTAACTGGTTACCCAAATTGTGGTAACCGATTACACCCTCTATTAAACAAGCGTCCATGGGCATTTTTTGCACTAGTAAATGGTTACCCAAATTGTGGTAACTAGTTACACCTACTTTCAGCAGACTTCCGGCACCAATTTTCGAATGGGTAACCGGTTACTTGAATCTTGGTAACCGGTTACACCTACACGAACAACAGTAGTAACTTTGTTTTTCTTACACAAAGTGAATCTCATTTTTAGACGCACCAACCCACATGCTTTCCCTATAAATAGAACATTATTTCCTTATGATTTTTACAAGCTAGAAGCCCCTAGAAATTTTGTCAAGTCACTCAAGCTCTCTCCTTAAACCTAAACTCAAACTCAAACAATCATCCTCTCTCAAACAACCACCCACAACTTTCTTCCCATTTCATTTTCTCTTAATCCTTCCATTTTCTACACTCACAACTCATCCCCTTCCATCAAGTTTCAACGATAGTCACCATCTTCCAAACCCTTTGCTTCATTTTCAAACTCAACACCATAACAACTTAGTTACTACATCACAAACATGATAATGATTGCAACTCAAGTTCATTAACATTTTATTTATGTTTTTGTATTTGAAAATGGGTGTTTATTCATGGTGTATTTTGTTTATCTTCTTTGAATCAAGAGTGTGACAAGTGAATTTGTTTGGTTTGCATTTTTGGGGATTTTTGTTCTTTATTTTGTTTTCATGTGCATGAGAAGATGGGCAATGTTGTGTTCATGAAAACATATCATGTTTGATTTCTATTTATTTTGTATTTTTCCAATTTTTTTTGTTTTTTATTATATCTATGAATGGTTGCATAAAAACGATAACTAGTTGGATACGATGGAGTTTTTGAGACTAAGGTCTCCCAACCACCATGTCTCGAGTTCAAACCCTTTCTACCACTTTTTCAACTTTATTTCCAATTTATTTGTAATTAATTTTTATCATGTGATTATTTATTTTAATTGATTCTTTTGATTTGTTTGTGCTTTTATTTTTTTCCCGTTGTGTTACATGTTTTAGGAGAATAACTTTATGTTATTTCTCTAACATGTTTTAAGCACATAAATTGTGGCTTGGCATAACGCTAAATTGTCCCGATTCGATTATTCTAATCACTAACTACTAACTATTATTTCCTTTTTATGTTAACTCTTATTTATCTTATGTGGTTACTTGGTTGATAGATCTTCCACATTTCAAATCATTAATAGATGAACGTTTCAGTCTATTCAATCTTCTTTGATTCAAATATGTTGATAAATTATCATTGTATCATTTTTGACAATTTGAATCAATGACAGGTCATCCCTTAATGCGTCATATTTTGAGTCATTTGACTTGTAGATAGAAAATCCCTTGGTGGCCACCTTTTATAACTTTGTCACTAACTACTAACTTCTAAATTTTACATTATTGCACTTTATTTCTTCGCCATTTAAATTCTTGCAATTTATTTTCCATAATTTACTTTTTATTGTCTATTTTATCTCAAGAACTTTACATTTATGTTCATCCACTTACCTCGTATATCATTTCCATTAGCATCTTCGGTCTTCTCCCAAGCTTTTGCAATAATTCTCAAGCTCTAAGACCTTTTAAAGTGCCTTGATTAGATCGAGCTTCATCAATTTCTGATCATCATTTAGACAAGATAGTTCTGAGCATCATTTGAACTCAAAAAAGTTACCACAATATAGTCATTCACTCTCTAATTCTTTCCCCTAACTTATCTGATGTTGATTGATCGTGTTCATCATTTAATTTAATTTTTCGTGGCTTGCTTGCTTCTAAAACTTCTCTGATATTCTCCATGCTCAGTTTAGATAAATGAATTTTGAGCATGGGGTCAAATTCGTGATGAGGAGGCGATCACATTGGAGTTAGTCTCGTGTTCTAAATTTACCAAATGATGAAACTCCAGTGAGGGATCATCGGGAAAGATGACCAGAGTGTTTCAGGTCATCTAAGTTTGGCCATACACGTTGACAATTTAAAATGTTATGATTAGTCCATTTTGAATTAGATGCAGTGTTTAATTTTTGCTAATTTCCATCGTGCGCCTTATCTTGAAGATTGTTGGATTTGCCACGTCAATTAATGAGGTCAGATCTAACGCTCTGTATTTTTTCTGGTTTTATTTCTTTTTCTTTTTTCATTTTAAATTGCTTTTTATTTTAAAATTCATAGAAAATTCATTTTGCATCCAAAGAATACAAAAATAATTTCTAAAATTCTCTTTTATTTTTCTTCATCTGATTTTTATTTTTCCACATTTTATTTTCTAGATTTTCTATTTTTTATGGATTTTCTCTTTTTTTCCTTTGATTGTTGTAAAAATACTTTTATGCATTTTAAACTTCTGAAAATTTTATTTTATGCCTCTTATTTTATTTCCAACATTCCATAATTTTCTTGGCCATTTATTTGGTGTTTTTAAGGGCTTTATGGATTTTCTCTTTTATTTCCCTTTTAAAATTCATTTTAAAAATATTTTTAATGCATTTCATTTTATCTTTTTGCATTTTATATTTGTTTGAACTTTGTTGACTTCTGTTGACTTTTGTTGACCTTTGATCTTAGTTGATTTGATCATAGGTCTCATCAAACTTAATGGATCTTGGGTGTTGATGGGGTGAAAATCCTAATCCACCAAAATAGATGATTAATTTTTTTAATGACTTGATCAAGCCTTTGATCCAATTTGGGTGTGATCTATCTTGTCCTCTTCTTCTTCATCTCTTTATTTTCCTCTTGATCAATTGGATGACTTGTGTTCATCTTGTTCATGATGTGTTGATTGCTGCCTGATGAACTTTCATCATTTAAAATCTACCTCCTAATTGATCATGGATCGTTTAAGGTACTTTGGATTGCTGTATAAGTTTGTCCTAAGTACTATGAAGTATTGATTAATGTAATGGACCACTCTCCGAGCCTTTGTGCTTGATCAATTCTCTTTTCTGTTTTGTATGGCATAACTTTAGGAGAATGATTTACATATCATTTCTCTAGCATGTATAATACAAACGTTATTATGGACCGACCTTAGATAGTTGTGACTTCTACATAAGTCCAATTACGATTGCTTAACATAGCACTAAATTTGTCCCGAAAGCAAGTCATTTTCATAAGTGAGATTGTAAGTCTCATACTCCTCATGGTATTGTGTGAAAAATATTGTTTCCTTTTCACCTATGAGAGTTAGTGGCATACTTGTTGAGTTTATCCAAGTTGGAGCCCTTCTCATTGTGTTGAAGGAAAATAGCGATCCAAAATGCAACGGAAATTAAAAATTTCTCCTTTAGTGATCCTTACGAATGGGCATGATCAGTGATAGAATCGTTACCTCTTGTGGCGATTGAAACCCTTGATGCAGATCGAAGGAGTGATCACGAACGTTGAATGGTGACAACGCCTCTACTCAGTCCACACGAACGGAATTCTTCAGTCTCAGTGCTAGCTGCTACAAATGAAGGCTTTGAGTGTGTGTGTGTGTGTGTGTGTGTGTGTGTATGTGTGTGTGTGTGTGTGAGAGAGAGAGAGAGAGAGAGAGAGAGAGAGAGAAACGAAATTTTCTAGCTGCTTAAATGCTTTTGCACAAGGGTTCTATTTATAGAACCACTTATGTGGGCTGCAAGCTAAAAAGCCCACTCAAGTGTATATGACCCATATCTTATAATATGCCAAAATCACTTAAGTGTGTGGTACCTTACCATATTTCGTATTCTACTTAAGTACACCGTACGTTACGATGTTCTATAATTCACTTAAGTGCAATGTACCTTACGGTGTTCCTTATTTACTTTATCTCTCATCAATCCGTCCTTTTGTGTGTGACCCTATAAGTTTTTGTGACATTATCAATTATATTAAATCACGTATTTAACATAATAAACAGTTAGCGGTATCTAGCAACACATCACGGCTACCCAAGACACGGAAATATCATGTGATCTGACAAATCCTTTTGTGATAATACTTATGTGTATAATTACCCTTTTACCTTTATGTCTATATTGAACACAAGGCATAGACCGTGTCATCCTTGTCCAATTAAATATTGGGCCCGTAGACATTTATCCTGTTATGCAGGATGGGAAAATTCCATCTAGGTCACTCATGGTCCTCAACATGCTTCGTGGAGTATCCATCAACTGTCTTTATGGTCATCCAGTTACGGACAACGTTTGATCAGAAATAAAGCACTCGACTCTACATCTAGGGTCCATAGTGGTTTCAGGTCGAAGGGTGGTATACACCACTATCACCATGAGAATAACTTATGACACTTTGCATAGCATTCTATATGGTATTCTCATAGCGGGTCAATCCAGTATAAATATTACTCCTAATATTCATACCTATGTTTAAGACATGATAACTCCTTATCCATGATCCATGAGATGTGATCATCAGTCTATATACATAATAGTCTTAATGCTTTAATGTTATCCCACTTCGTAACAAAGCTCGACTACTGGTACTTTAAGAATAATGTCCTTATGTTTAATGGGATCTCATGATTAAGTCACACTTGATACATTAAACGGACTATCTATTCTTGGGACTTTATTAAACAAACATAATAAAGAAAAAGTCTTTTACTATTAATAAATAATTCGATACAAGTACCAAAAGTATTGGCCTCTAGGACTTACACCAACAGATGTAAAGGTCCATATTTTCATACTTGTGGGTGAATATTTGAGTGTTCTCCAAAAAATGACGAATCATCTTTCTGTTCTTGATTATTAACACAACTTACTAACATTTTATTGCAATAACTTTAATTTAATGTCATTTAGCTTATTCTCTTTATTTCTTGCTATTTACTTTATGATTTTATTTAGCATCCTGTATCATTGACTGAGTGGGTGCTAGTCCTTCATATGGAAACCATATGCCTAAATGCCTCTATAAATACACCTCCCATAACGAAAGAAAAAAATAAATCCATACTTAACCATATATCGCATAATATACAGAGCCTCTCACCTCAGATGATTTGGTCTCTCACACCACCATAAACATTGTAAAACCATCATGCAGGGCTTCTCGCCGCTACAGGAAAGCTCTAACTGTTATAAGCATACTAAGGCATATGAGTATCCTCTACCCTTGTAGTGATACCACAAATACCTGTAATTTTTAACTAGTACAGAATAACTAAAACTACTTCAAAAGAATTATTAAGGGTTCGGTCACACCAACAAATTTGATGTGTGAAGGACAAAGAATAATGATAATCAGACAAATGGCCTTAAAAAATAAAAATAATAATAGGAGAGAAACCAAAATATTTATTTACCCAGTTCGATCATATCGATAAACAAATCTCCAATTTATTATACTTCAAAAATTGTTACAAGAAATTACAATATGAGTTACAAGAAAATAGCCTTTAGAGTTCCCGAAAACAAATCTTATTTTCTACCCAAGTGTTTCCCAATCTCTCCAACTTTAAATATAAGAATCGCACAAACCCAAGGTGTTTAAAGTATTTACCAATCCATTTTTTAACCCTAAAGACTATCAATTTCCTAGAGATATAATTCTAATGAAATTTACCTTTTTCTTCTCACTAGGATTTCTACCTCATACAACTTCTGCAACTTTTCTAACAACAAATGAGTAAATCCCATATTTATTACTACCAAATTCTTAACTGGCCCAAGCCCAAAAATATGGCAGTACCAAAATATGTTTATATGTTATTTTTTCTCACTTGAAGTTTTAAGGTATATTACAACAATTCCTCAATCATGCCTTTCATCCGTATGGCTTCCTTGACCCTTTCAACAAAGGCAATATATTCTGCTTTAATAGTAAATAACACGACCACTGATTGTTGATTTTCCTTCCAGCTTATAGTTGTCCTAATAAACATAAACACAAAACCTGATAGGGATTTTCTACGGTCCATGTTACTTGCCTAGTATGAATCTACAAAACCCTTCAAAGATACTTCCTCTTTTGTTGAGCTTGTGTACTTTAAAACCACCATTTAGAGCACCATTCAAAAACCTCAGCACATACTTTAAAGATTCCCAATGAACCTGCAAAATGGTTTTATTCATACGTTCAACTAAGTCATTTTGTTCAAGTGTACCAGCAACGGTTATATGCCTCTTGATACCATGTTTCCTGCAAAACTCATTAAACCGTTCTGAAACAAACCCCCGACCATTGTCAGTTCATAGAACATTTAGTTTAGTTTCCAATTAATTCTCTATAAGAGTATACTATTCATTAAATTTTCAATGGTGTCACTTTTACTTTTCAAAATGTAAGCCAATAATCTTTTAGAAAAATCATCAATATTAGAGAGGAAGTATAATCCACCTCGTGAGTTGTCATCCTTGTCGGACCCCATAGATATGAGTGAGCATACTCAAAAGGTCTACTAGAATTATGCACACCACTCAAAAATATCACCCTGTGTTGTTTACGTAAAATGAAATTATCACAAAATTCTAGCTTATTTAATTTCTCACTTCCTATGAAACTTTGAAAGTTCAACTAAACCTCTTTCAATCACATGTGCCCTATCCTTAAATGCCACAACTTAGATTTATCAAGAAGGTCTTGACTATATACTTATGCATGATCAATAACAGTGGAACCATCTAAAATATACAACTCACACATTTTCTTCCCTTTAGCCCTTATTAATGCACCCTGCAAAATTTTCAACACCTCGTGTTCAATTCTAGTGCAGTAGCCTAGATTACCAAACATCCTTATAGACAACAAATTTCTTTTAAGTTCAGGAGTATATCTCACATTGCGTAGAAGGAACTCATTATTATATTTTCAGTTTAATTGTGCCAATATCATAAACTTTGCAAGCCTTGTTATTTCTAAGTCTAACGATTCCACCTTATTTCAGCTATAAAGTTTCAAAACATTTTTCCTTTGACACATGTGATAAGAGAAACTAGAGTCCATAACTCAAATCTTCTTTGTTTCCAAACATGTTATCACAAGTGTGTTATCACATTCATAAATATATTCGTATGAGGGAATTGCAATTTGAACGGAATCACCCTTGTTCCCTCTTTCGGAACAATCCTTCTTAAAAAGACCGATTTTTGACAAGTTAAGCATTTAAACTTAGATTTCTTAGAAACCTTGGAATTGGACTTGGACTTTGACCTAAATATCTTCCGTATATGGTTTCCTATACTCTTACTCCTTCCTATTGAGACACTTAAGACTTCACCATTATCGTCAACCTTTAAATCTTTCAACTTTGATAACTCATTTGATCTTACAACCGTCTAGACTTCATCCAAAGTGAGAGTTACTTCCTAACCATAAATAAGGGCATCCTCAAGGTTCTTAAAGTATATGGGCAACGAGCTTAACAATGGTAGAACCTTCTCTTCATCTTCAATTTTCACATCTATATTTTGTAAATCATCAATGAGCTAGTGAATTTTGTCAACTGATCCTCAATAGATTTATTCTCCACTTTACTAAATGAATAAAGTTGGTTTGCAAACACAATATGTGAGCTAATTACGTTGTCATGTATAATGATTTAAGCTTGACCCTTATCTCAGTCACGACCTTCTCCCTCCCGACTTTCCTTAGTACTTTATCTATAATGACACTTCTGACCTTATCCACCATTTTGATCTTCTCATATTGTAAAGCTTACAAACATCAATGCCTCTGCATTCAATGCCTCTAAACACCTTGTTGAAATAATATTGTTTGCATCCTACCCTTCCATAATTCAAAATCGTTGTCTCCGAAAAACTTTTTGATGTCCCGTTTGGACTCAAGGTGCTCACTTGTAAAATTAATCCCTTTTCTCCCATGGTAGGCGCCACTTATTGTAAAATTGATAGAATTATTTAGAGTTCAATCACACCAAATATTTGATGTGTGGGGCAAATAACAACGGCAACGAGACAAATGACCTCAATCTATTAAAATAATAATAGGCGAGAACGCAAGAAATTTGTTTCTCCAGTTCAATCAAATCAATCTATGTCTGGAGGAGAGAGCAACTCTCTAATTCACTATACTTCAAAAGTTGTTAAGAGATTACAATATGAATTACAAAAAAAATAGTATTTGGAGTTCCCAAAAATAAATCCTATTTTCTACCAAGTGTTTCACAAATTCTCCAACTATCAATATAAAAATCATACCAATTTAAAGTGTTTAAAGTATTTATCAATCCTTTTGATAACCCCAAATGACTATCAAATCCCTAGAATATAATTCTAAAGAATTTTATCATTTGCTTATTATTGGGAGTTCTATCTTATACAACTTTTATAACTTATCTAATAAAAATAAGATAAACTCGTATTTATAACTACCAAAACCTTAGCAGACCCAAATCCAAAAATATGACGGAATTAATTTCTTTCTCTCACTTGAGCTTTTATGGTGTATAACAATTAGTCTTCATTTCATGTCTTTACATCTTTCTCTTATATCTTGAATGATGAACAGGGGAACCTCTGAGTTACTTTCTTTTTTGTATAATGGCGTAATTGACTCTTTGGTTTTCATGAAGTATACCAAGTATATAATCCCATCATGCTTTATGGGAATTGATCATTCTTCATGGGAATTGAATTACATGCTTGTTCATAGTGTCTTAACATTTTTTTTTTCAATTTGGATCTTCCTTTTGGCATAATAGTATTTTAAGTAGATATTTAGGTTGACGATGTTTTAGTTAATATATATAATTTTATTTTATTTTATATAAAATAAATTTGACTTGAGAGTAAGAATAAATATGTTTAAGATGATCTTAGACATCGTGTAAATACTCAGTGAGATATTTAACTATAAATGTCATTTTAAAAGGAACCAAACACATGTAAAAACTAAAATTAATAATTAAAGATCTTGGGAAGATATTAAGATACAATACCCTTAATAATTTTCAACAAATTTTAATTAATATATTAGCATTAGGACTAAATGAGATGAGAAACCCAATAACAAAAAACTCCACTTGAAAAAGAATCAAATTAAATCTCAAGTAAATTGAACATCATCAATAGATAAGAGATCAGCAAAGAGAAATACTGATACCCAAAGAGAAATCCATGAAGATATCAAGCTACAATGCTCTTAATTATTTTCAACAAATTTTAATTAAGACACTATTACTAGTACTAAATCAAATGAGAAATCCAACAACAACAAAATTAGCTTAAAAAGGAACAAATTAAATTCCACATAAATTGAACATCATCAATAGACTAGAGATCAACAAAGAGAAATACTGATATGCAAAGAGAAACCGATGAAGATATCAAGATACAATACTCTTAATTATTTTCAACAAAATTTAATTAAGACACTAGCACTAGGACTAAATCAAATGAGAAACCCAACAACAAAAAACTCCGCTCGAAAAAGAAACAAAATAAATCATAAATAAATTGAACACCATAAATAGATAAGAGATCGGCAAAGAGAAATAGTGATAACCAAAGAGAAACCCATGAATATATCAAAATACAATGCTCTTAATTATTTTCGACAAATTTTAATTAAGACACTAGGACTAGGACTAAATAAGATGAGAAACCCAACAACAACAAAATCCACTTGAAAAAGGAACAAATTAAATCTCAAGTAAAGTGAACACCGTCAATTGATAAGAGATCAGCAAAGAGAAATATTGATACCCAATTAGAGAAACCCATGAAGATATCAAGATACAATGCTCTTAATTATTTTTAACAAATTTTAATTAAGACACTAGCACTAGGACTAAATCAGATGAGAAATCCAACAACAAAAAACTCCACTCGAAAAAGGAACAAATTAAATCTCAAGTAAATTGAACACCATCAATAGATAGATAAGAGATCACCAAAGAGAAATATTGATACACAAAGAGAAAACCATGAAGATATCAAGATACAATGCTCTTAATTATTTTCAAAAAGTTTTAATTAAGACACCAGCACTAAGACTAAATCAAATGAGAAACCCAACAACAAAAAACTCCGCTCGAAAAAAGAAGAAATTAAATCTCAAGTAAATTGAACACCGTCAATAGATAAGAGATCACCAAATAGAAATATTGATATCCAAAGAGAAAGCCATGAAGATATAAAGATAGAATGCTATTAATTATTTTCAACAAATTTTAATTAAGACACTAGCAATAGGACTAAATCAAATGAGAAACCCAACAACAAAAAACTCTGCTTGAAAAAGATACAAATTAAATCTCAAGTAAATTAAACACCATCAATAGATAAGAGATCACCATGGAGAAATCCTGGTACACAAAGAGAAACCCATGAAGATATCAAGATACAATGCTCTTAATTATTTTCAACAAACTTTGATTAAGACACTAGCAATAGGACTAAATCAGATGAGAAACCCAACAACAAAAAACTCTGCTCGAAAAAGGAACAAATTAAATCTCAAGTAAATTGAACACCATCAATAGATAAGAGATCAGCAAAGAGAAATATTGATACCCAAAGAGAAATTCATGAAGATATCAAGATTAAATGCTCTTAATTATTTTCAACTAATTTAAATTGAGACACTAGCACTAGGACTAAATCAGAAGAGAACCCCAACAACAAAAAACACCGCTCGAAAAAGGAACAAATTAAATCTTAAGTAAATTGAACAACATCTATATATAAGAGATCAACAAAGAGAAATATTTATACCCAAAGAGAAACCCATGAAGATATCAAGATACAATGCTCTTAATTATTTTCAACAAATTTTAATTAAGACACTAGCACTATGACTAAATCAGATGAGAAATCCAACAACAAAAAACTCCGCTCAAAAAAGGAACAAATTAAATATCAAGTAAATTGAACACCATCAATAGATAAAAGAATACCAAAGAGAAATACTAATACCCAAAGATAAACCCATGAAGATATCAGGATACAATTCTCTTAATTATTTTCAACAAATGTTAATTAAGACACTAGCACTAGGACTAAATCAGATGAGAAACCCAACAACAAAAAAGTCTGCTCGAAAAAGGAACAAATTAAATCTCAAGTAAATTGAACACCATTAATAGATAAGAGATCACCAAGGAGAAATCCCAATACCCAAAGAGAAATCCATGAAGATATCAAGATACAATGCTCTTATATATTTTCAATAAATTTTAATTAAGACACTAGCACTAGGACTAAATCAGATGAGAAACTCAACAACAAAAAACTCCGCTCAAAAAAGGAACAAATTAAATCTCAAGTTAATTGAACACCATCAATAGATAAGAGATCAACAAAGAGAAATACTTATACACAAAGAGAAACCCATGAAGATATCAAGATACAATGCTCTTAATTATTTTTAACAAATTTAAATTGAGACACTAGTACTACGACTAAATCATATGAGAAACCCAACAACAAAAAACTCCACTTGAAAAAGGAACAAATTAAATCTCAAGTAAATTGAACATCGTCAATAGATAAGAGATCAACAAAGAGAAATACTGCTACCGAAAGAGAAACCCATGAAAATATCAATATATAATGCTCTTAATTATTTTCAACAAATTTTTATTAAGAAACTAGGACTCAGACTAAATCAGATGAGAAACTCAACAACAAAAAATTCCGTTCGAGAAAGTAACAAATTAAATCTCAAATAAATTGAACATCATTGATACATAAGAGATCACCAAAGAGAAATATTGATACTCATAACACTCATAACCTAGCCATAAATCTTTATACGTTATTGATTGATCCAAATGATTGAGTTTTGAAGTCATTCTAAAAAGTGCATATGTTCCCCCCGCCTATCTTTCCAAAAATCATTTCCAAGAGAGAAAAATATTTTTTCGTCAACCTTTCATGTTTATGATATAAATATAAAAACTATGTCATTACAATTACAAAGCTTTCAAATGATCCAAATTATAGAAAATCCACCCTTAATATAGCCTTACACCTAAAGAGAGAAAATCCTTAAAAAAAAGACTCGGAACCCTAGACATATCAATTTACTTCGCAAACCACTTATAAATCATATACCAAGCATTAGAAACTATGTCACAAGTAATGAATAAATACTAGATTGACTTAAATAAACACACACAAAGGACAGGAAATATCGGTTAGGTCCACAATCACCATTCACTTAAATATGTTTTCTTTAAAAGGGAATTTATTTAGTAAATGTTTCCAAGAGAAGATAAACACATTAGAAGGGGCAATTAAATAGAAGGATCACGTTATCAGAAGTATGAGAGAATTTGGAAGAGATTATAAACTCCATCTCTATCATAATTCCAACTCCACCAACCTCTATCCAAGAAAAATATATGGCCTTGAAGACCAGTCATGAAGATGGCAACAATGAGTTCCTCATGAATGAAGAAAAGCTTTCTCGAAATACTTAATCGTTATGGATGCTATTAATTTCATCAATCAATTTCTCTTATTCAAATCTTAATCCTTTTTACTCAAAACTTTGTTAAACTAAATTGATAAAATCTTCTTCAAATGATTTCTTATTTCAAGTCTCAAATAAAAAACATTAAAAATAAATCTAAAAATCTTTAGTTATCTCGGTAACCATACCATAGGTATTTATTAACTCATCACGAACTTCTTTAAGAAAGAAAATTTATAAACATCAAAAGCCACGTCATGGAAAAAACTCAATAAATCCGTCAACAAGATCAGGTTGGTCTTTAAAAAGTGAAATAACCTGAAAAAAAAGTTATAATTAAAATTATTATTGAACAAGAGAAAAAAGAATATATATATATATATATATATATATATATATATTATATATATATATATATATATATATATATATATATATATATATATATATATATATATATATATATAGAGAGAGAGAAACACAAACTCATACCATTCGTGAAACCTCCTCGCAACTCTTTTCTTTATTTCTATACATATTCAGTATAGTTAGAAATGATTGGTAAATGTTCGGATCATCTTGAAATCGAGTCTGCATGCAAAGAACCCCTTAGAATCATCTAAGCAAACACAACTTGAAAAAAATAATTAACACAAGAGTGTGAACACAACATGAATCATTCATTCACAAGTGGACTACTAGAAGAAGGAGAAGAGTTAAACATAAAACAAAGTCCAATCCATTAGATTTAAAAGAAAAAAGAAAAGTTTAAAGAAAAATAAAAATAAAAAGGAAAAAAATAGAAAAAAAGAAAAATAACAATGTTATATTTTATTTTGATAGAAGGATACATGTGTTATATTGTAACTCTTTTTAGCAATTAGAAACGAAGAAAATGAAAATGTGAAGATGAAAAGATATTTGAGAAAGAAAGAAAAAAATGAATGAAGAGTGTAACAAAATTGTTGATGGCTTTTTAGACTTTTGCTAATGCTCTTGTTTTCATTTAGGGTTACGAATTCATTGAATTTGGTTATGTTGGAGTTCAACAATGAACCTTCATTAATAATGCATAAGACGAAGAAGATGATGAACAATGAGAGAGAGAGAGAGAGAGAGAGAAAATGAAAACAATTTTTTTAATCTGTTACAATTTGTTACAAATGCAACTTCATTTCAGGTTTTATACAAAGACTCAAATGAAACTCAAATGAAAATGAAAATGAAAATGAAAATGTAAATATAAATGCAAATGAAATAACATTCGACATCATCCCTTAATTCATATTCAAGTTAAAATCCACAAGATCAATTTTATCTCTCAAATTGATGAAATGTTCAGTTTTAATTGCCTTGGTCGGCACGTTTGCAAGTTGTTTTTGAGTGTTGACATGAACAACCTCAAGTACTCCATTCTGAACCTGATTGCGCAGAAAAATGGTACTTAATATTAATGTGATTGCTTCTTCCATGCAACATTGGATTCTTAGCAAGACTTATGGCATATTTGTTGTCAATCATCAACTTGACTGGATTTCTCACTTTGAATTTCAGTTCCTGCAGTAAATCCATTAGCCAGACAACCTGACAAGCTGAAAAAGCTCTAACTATGTATTCAATTTCACAAGTTGACAATGCAACCACTGATTGTTTCTTGGAACACCGGGAAATAGGAACTCTTAAATACATGAATATGTATCATGTATTACTTCTTTTGTCCACTTTGTCACCACATCAGTTAGGGTCTGAATAGATTATCAACTCATAATCATCTGACACTCTAGATGGAAACAAAATTCCATGCCTCATAGTCCCTTTTACATATCTCAGAATCCTGATTGTAGCTTGGTAATGTGACAACTCTAGTTTACACATAAACTTACTCACCATTCCAACTGCATAACATATGTTAGGCCTTATGTTACATCGATATCTCAGACAGCCAACCAATTGTTCGAAGGTTGTAGAATAGAAATCCTTACCATCATCATCAGAGTCCAGCTTATGATTTGTCTCAGTAAGTGTGATTGCTGACTTACAATTCATCAACTCAAATTTCTTCAACAACTCAAGTTCATACTTCAATTGGTGCATAATAATTCCCTTCTAAGAATGCAAAATCTACATCCCCAGAAAATATATCATATTTCCAAGGTCATACATATACAATGCATTCATCAGCACCTTCTTAAACTTGTTTATCTCATAAATACAACTCCCTGTCAGAAGTGTGCCATCTACATAAAGACACATCAGAACCCCATTGCCTTCATAAGTATGATACACATACACATTATATTCCATTTCACATTTCTTGAATCCTAGATGCTTGAAAAATGAATCAATTTTCATATTCGAAACCCTTGGAGCTTGTTTTATCCCATACAAGGCTTTATGTAGCTTGTACATCATCCATTCTTTGTTCAATTTCATAAATCTAGGAGGTTCTAACACATAAACTTCTTCTTGCAACAGACCATTTAGAAAAGTTGACTTTACATTTAAATGTATCAGAGGGTAATTCCTATTTGTAGCTATAACAATAACCAACCTTATGATTTCATATCTAGCTACAGGTGCAAACACTTCAAAGTAGTCTAAATCAAACTTTTGTGGAAATCCTCTAGCTACCAACCATACTTTAAGCTTAGTAACTGAACCATTTGCCTTCATCTTTATCTTGAAAACCTATCTCACACTGATGTTTTTTTTGTTCTGAGATAGAACAATCAATTCCCATGTCTTATTTCTTTCAATAGTCTTAAGATATTCCTTCATGGAGTTCACCCACACCTTCTTCTTGAGAGCATCATTGATGTTGGAAGGTTTAGAGTCCACCATCATGGCACCATCGTATGACTTTCCTTTTAGAGTCTATCTCAGTATCTTACAATAACTCAAAATTTGTAAGTCTTATTGGTATTTTTCTAACTATGTATGGCCTCTAGAAGCCTTCAGAAGCAAGACCACCTTTAGAAGTCCCACCTTCAGAGGCTAGATCACTTCCAGAATCATATCTATCATCAGAGTCATACTCATCTTCATAATTAAAGTCACCTTCAAAGTCAGAGTCAGTTTCAGAGTCAAAGTTATCTTCAAATTCAAACTCTCATTCAAAGGAAGAATCTCCTTCAGAGGCAGAATCAGACTCTAGTTTTGACACTGCACTAGAGTTGGATTAAGATATGCTCTAATCCCATGTTTTTGATTCTTTCACTATGACATCTATGTTGACTTCAACTTTGTTGGTGACTGTGCAATAGAGCTTATAAGCACTTGTACTGTGGCAACCTATAAGCAATATGACTTTGCTTCTGTCATTCAATTTCCTTCTAGTAGCATATGGTATATATTTCTAACATATAGAACCAAACATCTTGAAATGGGTGGAAATGTTCTTTCTTTCAATCCACTTCTCATTAGGAACCACTTCCTTTAACTTCTTTGTTCGACATCTGTTGAACACATATATTGATGTGGCAATTGCTTCTCCTTTAGCATGCTCCTTGTCATGTCAAGCAGAGTTCTATTTCTCCTTTCAGCAAGCCCAATATGTTATGGAGTGTATGAAACAGTCACCGCATACTCAATACCATGCAACTTCGTTCGAGGTTTTATACAAAAACTCAAATGAAACTCAAATTTAAATTCAAATACAAATGTAAATATAAATTACAAATAAAAATAATCTTGAAAGTTGAACTACATTCAACAAGATAAAGATTATACATGTTTCTTTGAGGCCTTTCAACTTAAAACTCTCAAACCATGACTAAAGATGACCAACATGTAAAAAACATTAAAATTATATTAAATTATTACCGATTAAAACTCGATTGAATCATATATATATATATATATATATATACACTCTCCTCTTATAATTTGTTCCTATGGGAGTTAAAATATGTTGATTCTAGGAGTAAATATATATAGTTTTTCCATTTAAAACAAAAATTCACTATTTAAAAAAAATGCATTGATTCATTCAACTAAGAAAACAAAAATGTGTATAAAATATATAAAACTTGATAATACTCATACCTTCACCTTGTCCAAATATTTCCTAGCATATTCTATATTCACTTCTGGCTTATTTGGTGGAGGTGTAATCTCAAATTCATCTACCAAATAGGTATTAAATTTCAATAACAATTCTTCATGCCCTTCAAACAATTCCTTCACTCTTGCCAGCATACACACTATATCAGCTCTACAAGCAAGAGGAACAAATCAATTATAACAAACAAAACTTTAAAAAAAATTATGTAAATATATAAAAATCATACCTTTTTTTCTTGATATCTTTCATAGTCTTTAAAAACTCATTGAACTTATGTTTCTCATCTTTAAACGCATCCTTTATTTCTTTGATATAAATTTTGGCGTCATCGCTTGTTACTTCTACTTTCTTTGAACTTGATCCCTTCATTTTTCACAAATGCAAGAAAATATTTATTACATTATTTACTACACACAATTAGATAAAATTAAAATTCAACAAAATCTTTATTTATAAACCCATAACTCATGAGACGAACAATTTAGACATTTTGAATATAAATCATCGGATCATATCTTCCAAATACAAATACATTTTTTTATTAATGAATAGAAAATTCAAAATTTTAGGGAAAAAAGTTTAACAATTATACATTTAAGTGTATAAAATAATAGCAAAGTCTAATAAATATAATAAAAACAAGCTTATTTGATCAAGAACACTCAAAAGATTTTAGATCTACCATTTTTTAATGGCAAAATAGTATATTCATAAAAAGGTGAATATCACTGAAGTATAGAAAGATTAAAAATTGATAGCGCAAGAAAAAATAAATAGACCACCTCAACAAAAGATAAAATCAAATACGCAAGTCGAAAGTGAAAATCAGAAAAACAACAGAAAAACTAAAAATCTAGAAGGATACATTCGAACATCTAGAAACCTCACCTTGAAGATTCAAGCTAGATCTCATACTACCACGACAACCATCAACAAAGCAGATAACAACAAAAGAGAACGAAAAACCACCACCAATCTTAGAATCAACACAAGCTCTCCATTAACTATTGGGTTAGGCAGATGATAAGGTTCTAAAGTCAGTCAGAGAAAGTGAATAAGTTCATCTCTGTTCAACTTAGAAAACATTTCTAGACCAGAAAATACTCTTTTTCTCCGCTTCTTTCACAGTTGTAAAAACACAATTAAATATATCACCGTTACAAACCCTCTAAATATACTAGAAATCAACATGTCATATCATTCCAAAACCACCCGTAGACTCAGCCTTGCCACCTAGAGTGAGTAAATTCTCAAACGGAAGTCTATGGTCACTATGAATAACCACTTTCCAACCTAACCAATGAAAAATAATATGTGTTGTTACAACACTAACTCATAAGTGACAAAGAGATGGAAAATCGACTTAGCCATTTCTTCACACAAGGGACATATAATCCCATTAGAATCAACAATCACCCCCCTTTTGAATAGGTTTTCCTAGAAGGAAATCTATTTTGCAAAAATTATCAATAAAAGACTACCATCTTAGAAGGAGCTCAATTGATCTAGATTATGGGATAGTTGGATTCTCAATCACCTCTGATGACAAAGAAGGGATAAGGAGGCCCAACAAAATACGATAATAAAAAGCAATAAAGAAAATACTATTTCTTAAATGATGACACTATCATTTATCTTCGTCCTAAGAGAGAGTAGAACAATGAAACACAAATAGAAGGTCATAAACGACATGTAACACATGGAGAAAAAAGGTTTTCCTCCTCGTTAGATTCCTAACAAGATTCTCATTCTCCATGTTGCCAACCTCTTCCACCAAACCATCTTGTCGAGTAGAGATTGAATAAAAAAACAAAGGAACATTTTCTTAAGAGAGAAATGCCATACCCAAGAATCCTCCCAAAAATAAGTTTGGAAGCATTAACCCGTGATCCAAATAATACCATCACAAGCCAATCACATGGGTCATCGTCCTTGAACCCAAGAAGAGAAATACTTTTCCAGTAAGAAGAAGAGGATCATAAACCTGTTGTTCTCCCTTTCCAAAGAGAGAAAATGACAGAGGTACCATATCCAACTACAAGAATCTCGCTCCAATGACCTCAAGTGCCTGTAACCAACCTCCATCTCCACTTGGCCAAGAGGACTAGATTTACTAGCTAGAGGTCACTAACTCCTAGCCTTTTTTGTATTAGGTTTAAATACATTTCCCACTTGACCCAAGTGATCTTAGAATAACTCTTCACACCTCTCAAAGAAATCTTTTTTGAATCTTAACTAGTTTCTTCCAAATCTTCACACGGGTATTCTTAAAAGACAGAAGAAGGATATGGATTACATTAAAAACTGAATCAAGAAGGACCATTTAAGTCTCAAAATTGACATATTTGTGTTTTGAGGAATGAAACCTCTTGGTCAAAAAATCGATTAAAGGGTCTCAGGTAGGCTATGCCTAGGGTTAACCCCACTAGAAGACCTACGTACTTAAACGAGAGAGATTCAATCCTACAGTACAGGAACTCATTCACAAAGGTCAAAAAGACAGGGTCTAGATTAACCATAACAAAGTTGATCTTGAAGAAATTAACCCGAAGACCTGTATACTCAAACTCTCTTAGATCTACCATTAAGAAATCAATACAACGCAAAAATATGACTATGTGCTATGTGAAATTAAAGGAACTAAAAATCATGAATATAAAAAACTTACATTATTTCAATGTAATTTAAATTAGTGATTAATTTGAAAGAAAGACATCAAAATTTAGAGAGTCATGTAGGTATTAATATGGTTTAATCCCAAAGAAACTAATAGAAAATAAAAAACATAAACTACTAAAATGAAATAATTAGCTTTGTATTAGAGGTTTTTCTTATGTACCTTGCTCATCTTCAAAAGCTAAATGTGAGAATAGAAAGACTTGGAGATTGTTTTTCAATTTGAGTTTTCTAAAAGTGAAAAACAACAAGGAAAATGTTAGTAGAAAAACTCAGATTGTGATAATACATATAAGAAAATGAGAATAAGAAATGGGTAGACAAGAGGTGTACAAATTCAACCTTTTTGTCCCGGTATACAAGAAACGGGTATACAATTAAACATTTATAAAGTTTTAGTTCTTTTTACCTTTTGTGAAAATAATTGTTTCTATATAAATATTTTAAAATGAGATTTGGTCAATATATGAAATTTTATTTTGTCTACATGCATTGACAATATAAAAAAATAATAATATTCTTTAATATACACTTAATCACAATTTGCCAGATACATTGATACTTTAAAAAATAATATAATAAATTGACATTTGTTAAATTGGATTTTAGTTTATTTCATTTCAAATTAGCATCGTATTATTATATTTTTTAAGAATAGTAAAACTACCGTTTGACCAACAATATATATTAATATTGTTTAAATATTGTTAACATGTTTGATATTTGACTTGTAAATTTTATTTCCCGTTTCATCTTTTATTTACAAATATTTAGCTGTCATTTTAAAATAATAACTTATAAAATTTGAATGGACATACAAATTTACAAATCATTTTTTTGTTGCACTATAAAAAAAAATACACCTATTTTCTGTTGTACTATAAGTCATTGTTGTTTATTACAAAAATGCCCCTATTAAACAAATATAATATTCGGGTTAATCATAAAAATTATTTCAATATTTAGTTGCAATTTTTTTCCTAATTAGTATATTACTCTATTCGTTCACAATGACAATCATTTTGAAAATATATATTTATTTTAAAATATATGTTATTCTTATTTTTTAATATAAAAATAATTATTATATTTTTAATTATATCTCTTAATTATTATTCCTCATATTACTTTCAACTTATTATTAAAGTTAATTTAGTAAAACTGTCATATTTACAATTTCAAAAGCGGAGGGAGTAATTATTAGTGGTTTTTTTACCGAGATAATCCACTTTTTCGAAAAAATTCCCAAAATACCCCACTTTTCAACAAAATTCCCAATCTATCTCACTTTTAGGAGGAGACGCCAATTAAATTGCAAGGAGGCGCCAATTCAATTGGCGACTCCCTTAAAAAGCCTCAAATGAAAAAATCTCCAACATGAACGTTGTAGATCTTTTCAAGAAAATGAATTTGGATATAAATTTTGCATCATTTGGATTTTTTATGAGAAAGTTATGGGCAGTTTAAGTTGGACTTCTGAGTTTTTCAACTGTTATCTGACCTATAATGTATTGCATTATTCCATGTGTTTCTTTTAGAAATATGAAATTTTGTCCAACATAACATTTGAAGTAGACATCTCAAATTTTGCAATGCACTTGGTCCCACATCAAAATAATTAAAAATGAGTGAGTTAGGTCCCTGCGAACTTGACCCAAAATTAGGGTTTCTGTCAAAACATGTGTATGTGAATTTTACCAAAAGGGACCAACTTCAAGCCCTTCTGTTTGAATGATAAAAGCCTCAAATGACAAAACCTTCAACATAAAAGTTGTAGATATTTTCAAGATAATGAATTTGGACTAAAATTTTGCATCATTTGCAATTTTTTTGAGAAAGGTATGGGCACCTGAACTTGGACTTTTTGACATTTTAACTGTTATCTGACCTATAATGTTTTGTATTATTACATGTGTTTGTGTTAGAGTTATGAATTTTTGTCCAACTTAACAACTGAAGTAGACATCTTAAATTTTCCAATGCACTTGGTCCCACCTCAAAATAATTAAAAATGAGTGAGTTAGGTCCTTGCGAACTTGACCCAAAATTAGGGTTTCTGTCAAAACATGTATATGTGAATTTTGCCAAAAGGGACCAACTTCAAGCCCTTATATTTGAATGATAAAAGCCTCAAATGACAAAACCTTCAACATAAAAGTTGTAGATCTTTTCAAGATAATGAATTTGGATAATTTTTTGCATCATTTGCATTTTTTATGAGAAAGGTATGGGCACCTGAACTTGGACTCTTTGACATTTCAATTGTTATGTGGCCTATAATGTTTTGTATTATCATATGTGTTTATTTTAGAATTATGAAATTTTGTCCAACATAACAATTTAAGTAGACATCTCAAACTTTCCAATGCACTTTGTCCCACCTCAAAATCATATAAAATGAGTGAGTTAGGTAGTTGGGTAGTTTTGCCAAAATTAGGGTTTCAGTCAAAACATGTGTATGTGAATTTTGCCAAAATGGAGTTTAGACAAAGAAACCTAATGTTTGGAGTTTACACAAAGATAAATTTGATATAATACGAATTGATATTAATAAAATTTGGATTTTACACAAAGAATCCTAATGGTGATGACCGGGATCACCTAACCGACCTCCGGTCCCACATCCCCTAGCTACCCTAACCCTTGGCCCTAACCCACGTTGACGATTCTGCACCGGTGTTTGTTCATCTGATGGTCCAGGAGCGTCATTACCTCCTACAGGAGAAGATCCACTGAGGTATTCAACCAACTCAGCATAGTCTTCAGTATTCAATGATGGTGTACCGGCGTAGCTGAGCTCATGACCCATGCCAGAGAAGTTGGGGTGTGGTTGACTCATGGATGGGCGACCGGGACGGTTGAAGGGAGACATGGGTGTGAATGATGGGTCTAGGAACGGTTGGAAAGGTTGTTGGGTTGTTTGGAAGAGATATGGTTGTGGGATGTTTTGGTATTGTGATGTTTGGGGTTCTTGGCTACGGTAGGAGGAGGGGCGGTTAGTGTTTTGGCTAAGGAGAATTTGGTAGGGTGATGGTGTGGGTGCGAAGCGATGTTCGGTCTGAGGTTGATGGTCCATTTGTTGGTGGTGGTATGGGGGATGTTCTTGGTATTGGGGTTGGGTGAATGGCATGTTTTGGTTGTATGTTTGTGTGTTTGTGGAACGGAAAGTTTGACGGATAGGTGGTTGTGAGTAACCGGGCTGAGAATGTTGTTGGGGGTTAGATGTTGATCCTTCTTGTGTGTAACTTGTCTGGCGTAGGTCGTAGAGGTACATATCATCGGCGATGAATTGAAATCCAACCGATCTGTACCAAGCCATATAAGTATGACTTGGTTTTACCTCATTTGGCATGACTGCGTCAATTAAGACATGGTCATGACGGTGCATAAAAATTTATAGGCAAATGGATGAGAGCATAAAAATTTGTGTTTGCATGGTGTCTCCACCTCATTTGGTGACCATGTACAATCCTAAAGAGGGGGCGCCATTCAAATTGGCGACACCATAGGGTACATGCATGCAAGGATAGTTCTGAATGCTTGGTTTCGAGGACTGACTCCATGGGGGCGCCATTCAAATTGGCGACCATGTACATGCCTTAAGTGTAGGCGCCAAACCAATTGGCGCCACCATCTGCATGTCTGACACGTGGCATTCTTGTCTCCTGCATGCTGAACAACTCACTTGTGGATGGCTTGCCTGATTGACACATCATCTCTGACTATGTTACATGTCCGACACATGTCTGTCTTGTCTCCTGCATGCTGATGACTAGCTTCTTGATAGCTTGCATGGTTGACACATCATCTAAGACTGTCTTGCATGACTGACACATCATGTCTGACCATCTTAGGTGTCCGACACGTGGCTGTCTTGTCTCCTGCATGCTGATGACTAACTTCTTGATAGCTTGCAAGGTTAACACATCAACTCACACTGTCTTGCAGGATTGACACATCATCTCAGACACGTGGCTCTCTAGTATCCTGCATGCTGAAGAGTCACTTCTTGATAGCTTGCCTGGTTGACACATCAACTCACACTGTCTTGCATGACAGACACATCATCTCATGACTAGCTAGCATGCTTGACACATCAACTCACACTGTCTTGCATGACAGACACATCAACTCATGACTAGCTAGCATGCTTGACACATCAACTCATACTGTCTTGCATGACAGACACATCATCTTAGAACTGACTTGCATGCTTGACACATTATCTCAGAGTAGCTTCAATGTTCATCACATCATCTCAGAACTAGCTAGCATGTGAGACACTGATACCATCTATTTAAGTGTCTTACTATCAACATCCAAGACACTTCACTCACATTCATCTGCACTTGCAAAATAGTTTTCATCTCCAAAATGTCATCTTCATCATTATACAGTGTCAATGTTCACTGCAACGGTGAAACTTTTGAGTCTGAGCTTCATGGTTTTTGTTTTAGAAACACTGATACCATTAGAGTCACGATGAAGAGAAATGCAACCTTTTTGCATTTGAAAAAAAGAATACAATCCTTTATAGGATCAGGTATTGTGTCAAAGATGACATATCAAAATCCTACATTTTTTGAGAATGGTCAATGCAAGTTTTTCCCCCTTAAGGTACGAGACGATGAAGATGTTGAAAACATGTTTCTTAGTCATGAACATTCAGGCATGGATTGTATCGAGTTGTACATTACTCTACAACAATGTATATCGTCTCAACAGTCTCAACTAACCGATCAGGATGCAGCTGGTGAAGATGCTCCAGATGATGCACAATGGTCAAATGAACTCAACCCAGAAGCAGAAGTAGAAGTCGACGTTGTTAATGAAGAAGAAGAGGAGTCCGAGATACAGGTTGATCACATCCTGAACAACGACGATGAAGATGAGGCTCAACCACCACCAATACCTCCTAGTCATGCCTACAATCCTCCTCAACATATGACAAATATGGATCTTCACGACGATGAAACGTCCGACAGTGTCTTCTATAATCCGTATCCGAGACCAGTAGGCGAATTAAAGGTGGGAGACATGTTTCGTACCAAAGAAGAATGTGTCTTGGCAATCAAAAAATTCCACATGAACAACTTTGCTGACTTTACAGTCAAACGCACTGATTCTAGAAGGTATGTTATCGAATGTCATAACATGCTTTGTAAGTTTCGTTTGGCTGCATCTTACAAGAAGAAAAATGACTCTTGGGAGATCGCTTCAATAGACCCACCAGACAGTTGCGTTGCAACTAACGTTGAACAAGATCACTGTAAACTGAGCACAGCTTTGATATGTCAAGACATTCTGCCATTGGTAAATAAAGACCCATCAGTGAAGGTGAGTATAATTATATCCCATATCCGAACAACATATAATTATACTCCATCTTACAAGAAAGCATGGATTGCGAGGACAAAGGCTGTTGAACAGGTTTTTGGCAACTGGGAGGATTCATTCAAGGAATTACCACGGTTTTTATGGGCACTAAAAACTTATGTCCCAGGAACTGTGGCAATTCTGGAGACAGTGCCAACAATGATGCCAGACGGAACCTGTGCTACAGGTAATAGAATATTTCACCGTCTCTTTTGGGCATTTGACCCGTGCATCAAAGGTTTCGCTTTCTGCAAACCTCTCCTGCAAATTGATGGCACTTGGTTATACGGAAAATACAAGGGTACTTTGCTCGTGGCAGTTGCACAAGACGATAACAACAATGTATTTCCCATTGCCTTTGCTCTTGTTGAAGGTGAAACGGCTGGTGGATGGGGTTTCTTTCTTCGACATCTCAGAACGCATGTCGCTCCACAAGCCAATCTATGTTTGATTTCTGATAGACATGCTGCCATCGAAAGTGCCTACAACAACCATGATAACGGATGGCATGATCCTCCTTCTACACATGTCTACTGTATCAGACACATTGCACAAAACTTCATGCGTGCTATAAAAGATAAGAATCTTCGCAAGAAGGTGGTGAATGCTGGGTATGCTTTAACTCAACCGTCTTTTCAATATTATCGTGATGAGATTCGACTGTCTAATGAAGACGCAGGTGAAGGTGAGAAAAAACAAGAAAGGGGGGGTTTGAATTGTTTGAAAAATAAGCGCTTTTCCAAAATGAAAATCACACAATGATTTTATACTGGTTCGCTTATAACACAAAGCTACTCCAGTCCACCCGGCCAAGGTGATTTCGCCTTCAACAAGGACTTAATCCACTAATCTTGAAAGATTACAAACAACACCTAAGAGAGAAGAAAATCTCTTAGTCTTCCCAAGTCTACAGACTACACAGAGTCACTTGAGGAAATCAAACAAATAAAAGATACAAGATATGTAATCTAGAGTGCTTCTAGGAAAGCAAGTATTACAAACTTAAGAACAGATTTTTCACTTAATAAGCAAAAGCTTAGTGAAATTCTTTGAGAGCAAAGATGATTTTCTTGAGCGTGAAATAATTCAGTATAGTTTTGGCTAGTTGATTTCTTTATACTGAATGTTGATTCCAACTCTATTTATATATGAGTTGAAGTAGTGGTTGAATCTGGTGGATATTAAACTGAGTTTACTCCATCACTTAAATAGCTTCTGCAGTTTAACTTTTCATCTTTGAAGTGACTACTTACCACAAGTAGTATCTTCTCTCTTGGAAGAGGAGATTAACGTCTCTTTCTCTGTTTAGGAAATCTATTTGAAAATCTTTACTTGACTTGAACGTTACTTCTTCATGATTAGCAAATCCATAATCAGAGTATTTGTGTAACTGGAAAAACTAGGAATCTTGCTTCTGATGTTGATCTAAATAGATTCTTCAGAGGGCGTTGTTCAGAGTTAGAGCTTCTAGACTTTACTTTATGTTCAGATGCTTCTGATACTTTGTAGTTTTGTCCAGAGTCAGACTTTCTTGAACGAGATTCCACTTCAGATGCTTCTGATATTAGAGAATATGTATCTGATCTTGTTGTGCATCTGATGACATCATCAGATTTATTACTTCTTCCTTTAGAACCCTGCACACTTAGAAACTTTTCGTTAGGGTGCCATTGTTGGTTTCATCCTTTGTTATCATCAAAATCAAGGAATCTGTTGTAGAACAATTTTGTTCTTACAATCTCCCCCTTTTTGATGATGACAAAACAACTTAAAATAGCAGATGAAACATGAATAAAATAAGATCAGATAGACAAAAGCTCCCCCTGAGTTAGTGCTAGGGAGTTCAGAAGTTCTTACCAGAGCTTTCCAAGTAATGAGATTTCTGAAAACTTTCTGCAATTTCTTAAATTTAATGTTAGAGCTATTTAATCAGAGTTATTTTTATCAGAGCTATTTAATCAATTGTTGCAGAGTGCTTGAGGTTTTAGACAATTTTCATCAGAGCTATTTAATGATTTCTCCCCCTTTTTGTCAGAATCAAAAAAGACATAGAAAATAAATAATTGAAGAGAAAAACAAAACATTGTATTAAAATATAGCAGAAACGAAAACCAAGAGAACACAAGACATCAGAGTCAGTAAAACAAGAAAGCAAAAAACAAGAAGGCAAGCAAAACATAAAATCCTAAGTGCCTAAGGGTTCTGAGGCAATTTCTGCAAGATCATGGCAAGCATCTTCTGGATGTTCTCATTGACCGTATCTTGCTTGTCCATTCTGTCTCGGAGGATGTTCTGATCTTCCTTAAGGTCCTTCAGAGTCTGAAGGATCATGGGAACAGCAGTTGAAGACTCCCCCTGAGTCAGAGCCTGCTGGGCTTCAGCTTCTGCAGCAGCTTGAGCTTCTGCATCTGCCAGAGCCTTAGCTTCAGCTTCTTGTTGCCTTAGGATTTCTGCTTCTTTTGCCAGTCTTTCTTCCTCTAGTCTTTTTGCTTCTTCTTCAGCTTCCTTAGCCAACCTCTCCTCCTCTAGCCTTCTGGCTTCAGCCTCTCTAGCAAGTCTCTCCTGGAGTCTTGCCTCAGCATTTCTGATGTAGTCATTTCTGACTTGTTCAGATATGCTCTTCAGCCTAAAGGATTCAGATGTCATCCAGCCAATGACTCTGTTCCAGTGTGTCCTTACAGAATCAGGATCATCACTGATTTCAGAGTTAATGACCAGAGAATCAACCTTTTGAGCTGAAGCCTCTGCAATCATAAAGATGGCTTCCTTAAGGGTAGGTTTAGAAAGCTCAGGTTCAGGTTCTGGTTCAGAGGTATGAGGTGGAGGGCTGAGATTCAAGGTTTGAGGTTCAGATTCTGACTCAGGTTGGAGTTCAGATTCTGCTTCTGGTTGAAGACTGGGGGATGAAGCATAAAGTGGGTTTAAATCTAAAGGTTCGGATTCTGGTTCTGGGACAGCGGGAAGGATTGGTGGGGTGATATCAGAGGTGTGGGGAACAGATGTTTGAATTTCAGAGGGTATGGTGGTTGTTTGTTGTGGTGGAAGTGAAGTTGTTTCAGGTTCTGTGGTTTGTGGTTGTTGTGAAGCAAGTCTATGAGCAAATAGAGTGGCTATTGTTGGGGAGTCAGGATCAGAAGGTTCATGGTCAGAGGAAACAGTAACGTAGGGAGGTGATTCAGGTTCAGAGGATGAAGAAGAAGAAGAAGTGCTTTGGTGAGTTTGTGCAGGTATAGAGGGAGGAATGAAGGTTCTGGCTATGTTTAGAACTGGTGTAGGTTGGGAGGTTCTGATGATTGAGGGTGTTATGTCAGAGGTGGTGAAAATGGGTTGAGAGGAGAGAAGGTTAGAGGAAGCCATCTGAAGATTAGAGGAGACAGGAGGAACAGACTTACTAGTTGAGATTTGCAGAGGAGCTGAAGAACCACTTCCAGAAGCTCCGTCAAGTCTGGCCTTCTTTGCTGGTGGTGCTATCTTCCTCTCAGAGACACCTCTCTTGTATCTGACTAAATCTTCTTCAGAGTCCAGACAGTCATCGAGGCTGAAATCAGAGACATCAAAACCTTCTTCCAGCAGACGGTGAAGATAGAGGGCAACAACGTCTCTGGGCTCATTCTTGAAGAATCTGGCCAGGCCATGAGGCATCTTCCTCTGATCTTTTAGAGATTCCCAGGATGTATCTAGAGTGGGCTTGACTCTAATCTCTTTGATGATTCCCATGATTTTGAGGTTTTTGGCATTCAGAGGCTTCCCAACGTCAATTGCCAGATCATCCATACATCTGGTCTTTTCCAGTTGGTCAACCAATCCATGCTCAATGAAGACATCAGAAAGCAATCTTCCCAGAGGGATGTAAGATCTTGGCTTCATATTGTTTCTGGTTTCTTTGACAGAATCCCTCAGATATCTGAACAGGAGAACAGGGAGGTTGATCTGGATACCCTTCTGAATACAGTATAAAATGCATTTTTGATCAGCATTTATGTAATCAGAGGAGTTGGAGGCTGGGCGATGGTGAATAGTACCCAGAATGATCTTTAGCCACACTCGGAGGTTCTGGTGTAGCTCTTTGTTCTTAGAGGGGTTTCCTTCAACATTAGGTTTGAAGATAGTTGGGTTGATGACTTCAGTGATGCGCTTAGACCTGGGAGGAATGTTGTAAATCCTTTTTCCTCCACTTTCCTCCATATTCAACAAGGAGGCAATTGATGCTTCAGTGATGACAATCTTTACCCCTAGAACAAAAGAGACAATGAATTGGTCATCTGCATCAGCATGTCTCCAGAATTCCTTGACCAGAAGAGGGTAGATAGGACCATAAAGCCTGTTGAAGTAGGTTTCCCAACCTTGTTGACGAAGTTCCTTAGTAAGATCAACGCCATTTCTTCTTAGGTTGTCAAAATCAACCAAAGATTCACACAAAACATCCAAACCTTCAAAGGGAGTTGAAAGGTTTATGTGGCGTTCTCGGTCAAGAATGTGGGGTTCTTGATAAACAGGGGTTATAGAAACACCGGTGACGGTTGGAGTTGGAACAGTAGAGGTTTGAGCGGTGGAACTTGACTCCATTTGCTGTGAGTAGTTGAACAGTTGTTGTTGTTGAGCATCCATTGTAAAGAAGAAGATGAAGATTGATGAAGATGAAGAAACTTGCAGAGAATGCTCGAGAGAGGGTTTAGGGTTTAGAGTGAGTGAGAGTGATAAGTGTGAAATGTGAGAGAAAGTGTTTATATATTCTAAGTAAAACACATGCAAAACGACACCTCAGAATGCGTTAGACACAACACTCAAAATAGCACGCTTGGGGGGAAAAATGATTACAGCTAATAAATGAATGTCTAATCCCAACAGTACGCACACTGCTCTAGGAGATTTCAAACGTTCTGACCTTTGATTTCTATTGACAGCTGTCTAGAAGTTCTAGGGTTAGACATTTAATGCTCCACGTGTTGATGTATCTGATCTTCAGGAATACCAAAGGATTGGTTTCTGAAGATTTCTAACTCAGATATCTTCTTAACTTGTAGAAGTATCAGAGTCAGAGGCAGAAGTGTATTTGTTTTTATCAGAGTCTCATTTTACATGTTCAGAGCCAAATTTTACTCAGGGCAATTTTTAATGTTCAGATTTTCTAAGATAAAAAGAAATCTATCTTCAGCTAGAGGCTTAGTAAAGATATCTGCCCATTGATGTTCTGTATCAATGAACTTCAATGTTACTATCCCTTTCTGAACATAGTCTCTGATAAAATGATGTTTTATTTCTATGTGTTTGGCTCTGGAATGTAGAATAGGATTCTTACTTAAACAAATAGCAGCAGTATTATCACAAAAGATAGGAATGTTACTCTCAAATATCTGAAGATCTTCTAGCTGATGCTTCATCCAGAGCATCTGAGTTGTGCACAGTGATGCTGAGATGTATTCTGCTTCTGCAGTTGATAGAGCAATAGTTGACTGTCTTTTGCTAGCCCAGGAGATTAGATTGTTTCCCAGAAGCTGGCAATTTCCAGATGTGCTTTTTCGTTCTATTCTATCTCCTGCATAATCTGCATCACAATAACCAGAAAGCCTATACTCTGATGTTTTCTCATACATCAGGCCCAGGTTAGGAGTTCCTTTCAGATACTTAAGAATTCTCTTAACAGCTGTTAAATGAGATTCTCTAGGATCTGATTGGAATCTGGCACAAAGACAGACGCTAAAGAGAATATCAGGACGAGTAGCAGTCAGATAGAGAAGAGAGCCTATCATACCTCGATAGAGCTTCTGACAAACTTTGTTGCTTACCTCTTCCTTCTCCAGAATGCAAGTTGGGTGCATGGGAGTCTTTGCAGAGTTGCATTCAGTCATGTCAAACTTCTTCAGAACGTCTTTAATGTATTTACTTTGATGGACGTACGTGACTTCTGGAGTTTGATTAATTTGAATTCCCAGAAAGAACTTTAGTTCTTGCATTAGACTCATTTCAAATTCTGCCTGCATTAACTTAGAAAATTCTTGGCAAACAGAGATATTAGCAGAACCAAAAATAATATCATCAACATAAATTTGGCATATCATGAGATCATTATTAAGGTTTTTACAGAAGAGTGTAGAATCAACTTTTCCTCTGATAAAATTTTGTTCCAGAAGAAAATTGCTTAAGCGTTCATACCAAGCTCTGGGAGCTTGTTTAAGTCCATATAAGGATTTCTTAAGTTTAAAAACATGTTCTGGAAAGTTTGAATTTTCAAAACCTGGAGGTTGATTGACATACACTTCTTCTGAAATATAACCATTAAGAAATGCACTCTTGACATCCATTTGATATAGTTTAATAGAATGATTAATAGCAAAAGATACAAGAAGACGAATAGATTCTAACCTCGCGACTGGAGCAAAGGTTTCATTATAATCAATACCTTCTTGTTGACTATAACCTTGAGCTACCAGTCGTGCTTTGTTTCTGACAACTTCTCCTTTTTCGTTCAGCTTGTTTCTGAAAACCCATCTGGTTCCAATGACATGAGTGCCTCTGGGTTTAGGAACGAGATCCCAGACATCATTCTTGGAGAATTGATCTAACTCTTCTTGCATAGCTGCCACCCAATCGTTATCTTGAAGAGCTTCATCACAGGATGTAGGCTCAATTAGAGATACTAGTCCCAGAGGAATATCTTCAGAAGTTCTGAAGGTAGATCTGGTTCTAACAGGTTCATCTTTGTTTCCCAAAATCAAATCTTCAGATACGTTAATACGACTTTTAACTTTCCTTGGAAATTCTGGAGATTTAATTTCTTCAGAGTCTTGAGTGACGGTTGCTTCTGGAGTTTTATCAGATTCTACCAGAGTGATCTCTAAATCTGCAAACTTTTCAACTAGCTTTGACTTTTCAGGGTCAAGCTTATCATCAAATCTAACATGAATTGATTCCTCCACAATTTTGGTTTCTGTGTTGTATACTCTGTAGCCTTTAGAGCGTTCTGAGTATCCTAACATAATACCTTTCTGTGCTTTGGAATCAAACTTGTTCAGATGTTCTTTAGTATTTAATATAAAGCAAATGCATCCAAAAGGATGAAAATATGAGATGTTGGGTTTTCTTCCCTTACACAGTTCATAGGGAGTCTTTTCTAGAATAGGTCTTATAGAGATTCTATTCTGAATGTAACACGCTGTATTTACAGCTTCTGCCCAAAAGTGCTTTGCTACATTAGTTTCATTGATCATGGTTCTGGCCATCTCTTGGAGTGTCCTATTCTTCCTCTCTACAACTCCATTTTGTTGTGGAGTTCTAGGGCAGGAGAAATCATGGGATATTCCATTAGAGTCAAATAATTCCTCAAAATCTTTGTTTTCAAATTCTCCACCATGATCACTTCTGACTCTAACAATTTTAGAGTCAAATTCTTTTTGCACTTTAGAACAGAAACTGGTGAATACAGAGTGAGACTCACTCTTGTGCTTTAGGAATTTTACCCATGTCCAGCGGCTGTAATCATCAACGATTACTAGTCCATACTTCTTTCCATTGACTGATGCTGTTTTCACAGGGCCAAATAAGTCAATGTGAAGAAGCTCCAGAGGCTTAGAGGTAGAAACAACATTTTTCCTTTTAAAAGATGTTTTTGAAAACTTTCCTTTCTGGCAAGCTTCACACAGAGCATCTGAAGAAAACTTCAGTTTAGGCAGGCCTCTGACTAACTCAAGTTTAGTTAGCTGAGAAAGTTTTCTCATGCTAATGTGGCCTAAGCGTCTATGCCATACCCATTGCTCTTCGTGAACTGACATTAAACATTTAACATTTTGATCTTTTAAATCAGAAAGATTTATTTTATAAATGTTGTTTTTCCTCTTGCCTGTGAAAAGGACAGAGCCATCGTTCTGACTAATGGCTTTACACGTTTTTTGATTAAAGATTACATCATAACCGTTATCACTTAATTGACTTATGGATAACAAGTTATGCATTAATCCTTCTACATAAAGAACATCAGATATAGAGGGAAGAGTACCATTACCAATAGTTCCTGAGCCTCTGATCCTTCCTTTCTGATCTCCTCCGAAGCCTACAAATCCAGCGTCTTTAAGTTCCAGGCTTTGGAACATAGACTTTCTTCCCGTCATATGTCGCGAGCATCCAGAGTCCAGGTACCATGACTGGTGTCTGAACTTTGCTGCATAGGATATCTGCAACATAGATAATCTTATCTTTCGGTACCCAGAATCTCTTGGGTCCTTTTAGATTAGTCTTCCCAGAGTTTCTTATAACTTTGGGTCTTCTAGCATTCTTAAATTTTTGTTCTTGTGTGTGTGTGTAATGATATGAAAACGGAGATTTAAGCTGGTTACTGGTAGAGGTTTTATTTTCCTCAGAATCATACCCAATTCCCCTTTTATTATTCTGACTTACTCCATAAATCATGGATGCCATAATACTCCTATCTATCCCATTCTTTAGAAATTGTTGAAAGGCTTCTTCATATTTATAAATAATTTCATTTGAAGTTTGTGGTGCTTGAGACAACGTTTCTTCTAATTCTAAGCTTTTTGTTTTAGCTCCATCTCTTTCTATCGTTAGAGATCTGATAGTATCATCTCGTGCTAGAATTGTTGTCTCAAGTCTACTACATACTTCAGATTTTGCTTTAAAAAAGGCCTTTAATGTCTTTAACTTTTTGTTTTAATTTTTGAAGAGAGGTAAGAGTTTCTGATAAACATGATTCTAAGTCAGATCTAGAAAGTTCAGAAAATACCTCTTCAGATTCTTCATCTGAGCTGCTGGATGTGGTAGCCATAAGAGCTACGTTGGCCTGTTCATCAGAGTCAGATTCTGATGATTCGGATTCACTATCGTCCCAGGTGGCCATTAATCCCTTCTTTGTTCTGAAGGTATTTTTCTTGAAGCTTTCTTTCTTAGAGTTATCTTTCTTCAGCTTGGGGCATTCATTTCTGTAATGACCTGTTTCTTTACATTCAAAACAGGTAATATCTTTGTTAGGTTTACCTTTTGAAGTTGACTCTGATCGATCCCCTCTGGGTCTTGATCTTCTGAAGTTGTTGTTGTTCCTCTTTTTCCAGAGTTGCTTAACTCTTCTGGTTAGTAGGGACAGTTCTTCTTCATCATCAGAGTCTTCAGGTTCAGAGTCATCAGTGTCTGCAGTTTCTGCTTGAAGGGCTTTGGTTCTGTCTGACTTCCGTCTTTCAGGTCTGGACTTCAGCGCCACTGACTTGTTCTTTTTCTGAGGCTCATCCTCCTCTAGTTCTATCTCATGGCTTCTGAGAGAACTAACAAGTTCTTCAAGGCTGATATTGTTCAGATCCTTTGATAACTTCAGAGCAGTAACCATTGGTCTCCATTTCTTTGGCAGACTTCTGACAATCTTCTTAACATGATCTGCAGTCGTGTATCCTTTGTCTAGCACTTTAAGACCTGCAATAAGAGTTTGGAATGTGGAAAACATAGCTTCTATAGCTTCGTCATCTTCCATCTTGAAGGCTTCATATTTCTGGATCAGCGCCAGAGCCTTCGTCTCCTTGACTTGGGAATTTCCTTCATGGGTCATCTTTAGAGAGTCAAGTATATCTTTGGCAGTCTCTCTGTTGGTGATCTTTTCATATTCATTGTATGATATAGCATTTAGAAGTATTGTTCTGGCCTTGTGGTGATTTTTGAAAACACGTTTCTGATCTTCTGACATCTTACTTCTGGGAACTTCAGCTCCATTTAAGACTGGAGGTTTGTATCCATCTGTGACAATGTCCCAGAGGTCAGCATCATAACCCAGAAAGAAACTTTCTATTCTATCTTTCCAGTAATCAAATTTTTCTCCATCAAAAACAGGAGGCTTGGCATTGTAAGAATCTTTTTCATTTGAGTGGGCCATTGTTTTTCTCGAACTGGATCTCTCTACACGGTTAAGTGTTTGATTAGAAAATCAATAACAGAGCCGGAGCTCTGATACCAATTGAAGGTGAGAAAAAACAAGAAAGGGGGGGTTTGAATTGTTTGAAAAATAAGCGCTTTTCCAAAATGAAAATCACACAATGATTTTATACTGGTTCGCTTATAACACAAAGCTACTCCAGTCCACCCGGCCAAGGTGATTTCGCCTTCAACAAGGACTTAATCCACTAATCTTGAAAGATTACAAACAACACCTAAGAGAGAAGAAAATCTCTTAGTCTTCCCAAGTCTACAGACTACACAGAGTCACTTGAGGAAATCAAACAAATAAAAGATACAAGATATGTAATCTAGAGTGCTTCTAGGAAAGCAAGTATTACAAACTTAAGAACAAATTTTTCACTTAATAAGCAAAAGCTTAGTGAAATTCTTTGAGAGCAAAGATGATTTTCTTGAGCGTGAAATAATTCAGTATAGTTTTGGCTAGTTGATTTCTTTATACTGAATGTTGATTGCAGCTCTATTTATATATGAGTTGAAGTAGTGGTTGAATTCAAAGATGATTTTCTTGAGCGTGAAATAATTCAGTATAGTTTTGGCTAGTTGATTTCTTTATACTGAATGTTGATTGCAGCTCTATTTATATATGAGTTGAAGTAGTGGTTGAATCTGGTGGATATTAAACTGAGTTTACTCCATCACTTAAATAGCTTCTGCAGTTTAACTTTTCATCTTTGAAGTGACTACTTACCACAAGTAGTATCTTCTCTCTTGGAAGAGGAGATTAACGTCTCTTTCTCTGTTTAGGAAATCTATTTGAAAATCTTTACTTGACTTGAACGTTACTTCTTCATGATTAGCAAATCCATAATCAGAGTATTTGTGTAACTGGAGAAACTAGGAATCTTGCTTCTGATGTTGATCTAAATAGATTCTTCAGAGGGCGTTGTTCAGAGTTAGAGCTTCTAGACTTTACTTTATGTTCAGATGCTTCTGATACTTTGTAGTTTTGTCCAGAGTCAGACTTTCTTGAACGAGATTCCACTTCAGATGCTTCTGATATTAGAGAATATGTATCTGATCTTGTTGTGCATCTGATGACATCATCAGATTTATTACTTCTTCCTTTAGAACCCTGCACACTTAGAAACTTTTCGTTAGGGTGCCATTTTTGGTTTCATCCTTTGTTATCATCAAAATCAAGGAATCTGTTGTAGAACAATTTTGTTCTTACAGCAGGGAGATAGATAAATAACATCCCAGTAGATCAGTGGACAAGAGCATTTGACGGTGGTTGTCGATGGGGCCACATGACAACAAACATTGTGGAATGCATGAACGGGGTTTTCAAAGGGATTCAAAATCTGCCGATAACCGCCTTGGTAAGATCAACCTATTATAGATTGGCTTCTATGTTCGCAACCAGAGGTGAAAGATGGAGTGCAGTGTTAATGTCCGGACAAGTATTCAGTGAGTGTTGCATGAAGGTCATGAAAGAGGAGAGCATCAAAGCTACGACACACGCTGTAACAGTGTTTGACCGTCATAGACAAAATTTCAGCGTCCAGGAAACAATGGGCAACAATGAGGGGAGACCAAATTTAGCCTACGCTGTTAGACTACACAGAAGTTGGTGCGATTGTGGAAAATTCCAGGCCTTCCGCATACCTTGCTCCCACGTCATTGCAGCATGCACTTATACTCGTCAAGACGCTTAAACCCATTTATCTGATGTGTACAAGGCCAGCACCATCATGAATGTATATAGTCAAAGCTTTTCAGTACTACCAATGGAGGATTACTGGCCTCCATATGAAGGAGATATTGTTTGGCACAATGAAGAGATGCGTAGAAAGAAGAAAGGAAGGCCAAACAACACACGTATCAGAACAGAGATGGATTCCACAGATAAAATGATAAGATTATGTAGTATCTGTCGTCAACCAGGACACAACAAAAACAACTGTCCCAATCAAGGAGCATCATCTAGATCTTAAGCTTTTTGTAACATTTTATCTAGATCTTAAGCTTTTTGTAACATTGTATTTCTGTAACAATCAATCATTATATATCATTAAGTTCTTGTTACAACGAGTTTCATAACCAACATCAGTACAAAACATCTGAAAACATAAATAATTCTAACTGATTACAACAATCAAATTAATGTCGTCTCGACCGAACATCATTTCCCTAGCATCCTTATCAATCTTCATTCGCACCCAACCAAAGATACTGTCAAGTCTCTCAATACTTCTGATTTTTTCCCCTTCTGGTATTTTCCCGTCTAACCATCGAACCAGCACCCTCTTCAGTTGATCTAACGTGGTGATGTTCCAAAACAGCATCAACAATTGAGGTTTGTCTCTCGCATAAATCACCTTACCGTATCGGCGACGAACACCAAACATGATAGCCAAATTATTATATGAGTTGTGGAACAATAGGTCACATAACGCATCTATTTATAACATAAAAAAGGAATTTTATGAGGGAGTCGCCAATTGAGTTGGCGCCTCCTTTTAAAACCTACACATAGGCGCCAATTGGATTGGCTAGGGCACCTGCCCTAGCCAATCCAATTGGCGCCTCCCTTCAAGTTTTAACAACAGTCGCCATATGAACAACTTTCATGTTCATCAAAAATCCATTTGAAACTTGGAAGCTCATCATTCATTTCAAAACATTATAGGTTATTTTGACAGAAACCCTAATTTTGGGTCAAGTTCGCAGGGACCTAACTCACTCATTTTTAATTATTTTGAGGTGGGACCAAGTGCATTGCAAAATTTGAGATGTCTACTTCAAATGTTATGTTGGACAAAATTTCATATTTCTAAAAGAAACACATGCAATAATGCAATACATTATAGGTCAGATAATAGTTGAAAAACTCACAAGTCCAACTTCAACTGCCCATAACTTTCTCATAAAAAATCCAAATGATGCAAAATTTATATCCAAATTCATTTTCTTGAAAATATCTACAACTTTCATGTTGGTGGTTTTTTCATTTAAGGCTTTTTTAAGGGAGTCGCCAATTGAATTGGCGCCTCCTCTTAAAAATTACACATAGGCGCCAATTGGATTGGCTAGGGCACCTGCCCTAGCCAATCCAATTGGCGCCTCCTTGCAATTTTTAAGAGGGGTCGCCAATCCAATTGGCGCCTCCTCCTAAAAGTGGGGTAGATTGGGAATTTTGCTGAAAAGTGGGATATTTTGGGATTTTTTTCGAAAAAGTGGGTCATCTCGGTAAAAAAACCATTATTAGTTGGTATTATTTCTAATTTTCAAAATAAATAGAGGTCTCAATTTAGGGAGAGACTTATTGAATATTTTAAAAATAATTTCATGATGAAAAAACACTTTAAAGCACTATTGATGTTTTTCTCTTTATAAATGCATACATTAAATTTTAAGTTGATACTTAATGGTCTAATGCATATTTTTGTCCTTTAATTTAATTAATTATTTCGCTTTGGTCTCTTAACAAAAAAAAACGTTATAAAAAAGTTTCTTAAAAATCATTATGTTATCTAAAATGATCCTTTTCATGATAAAACAAAGGTATAGTCCATTACTCTAAGGCTATTATCCTAAATTCTAGATCATAAAGAGATGAGATTGGATAGTCTAAACCTAGAGCTAGCCTATCACAAGAAGACTTTTGACTAGGTCATGCTTGCATATTACCCTTATCTGTCCTTAAGACCAAAAATTCATATAATCATTCTCATTGAAATCATTTTGTTGCATTCAATCATCACATGAATCTTACTCATCCATTGTTATTGTACTCTGAGTAAGATGGAATTCGGTAAAAGGAAAACCTTCCAGATTAAGTTAAGGGAATCTCAAACAGATAACCTGAAGACCTATGCTATGGGGTTAAGTAAAAATAAAAGGAACTCTCTAAACTACAAATATGAAAGAATCTTAGACCTTTTGAGTGTCCCCATCCAAAATAAAGTATTGACTGCTCTAGCATAATTCTTTGAACCTACACTAAGGTGCTTTCAATTTTAAGAGTTCCAATTGGCTCCAACTCTTGAAGAATTTGGAAATATCCTAGAGACCCTTAAACCAACAAAAGGTCCCTTCAAAATGATAGGGTATCATCCTTCAGTGGAGGAAATAACCTATCACCTTAACATCCATGACATTGATTTGCAAGCCAACCTAAGGGTTCGTGGGGGCTTCAAAGGCTTCCCAAGAGAATATTTAGAGGAAAATGCTGCTAACTTTGCAACTTCCCTGAAGTGGGATGCTTTGGATAGTGTCATGATCATCCTCATCTTTGGATTAATACTTTTTCCTACTGAAGAAAACTTTGTGGACTATGTAGCAATTAATCTGTTTTTAGCTGTAAAAGTTGGGGATGAAGATCTTATACCTGCTCTCCTTGCAGATGTCTACCATACTCTCCATCAAAGACATACAAAAGAGAGTAGGTATGAAATTGTGTTGTGCTCCCTTACTCTACAAATGGCTTATCTATCATCTAGCAAGGGATATAACTTATGTTGAAAGAATGAGTGGACACAAGTAGGTCCAATACCCAGTCTGATCAACAATAAAGACATTTTATGGTTCCCTCAAATCCTTAACCGTAAGGACATGATCATAAGTTGTGGGGGCTTTCCCAATGTGTCCCTCATAGGATCAAGAGGGTGCATAACTTACAATCCTATATTAGCTATGATACAAATAGGACATCCATTGACTTATAAGCCTGGGGATAAATTATTGGAGGGTTTCATTTTACAAGAGGCAACCATGAACAATCCTATTGTTCTAAAGATTATTCATGCTTGGAAACAACTCAATACGGGAAAGGGAAGCCTAAAAAGACGCAGGGAGGAGTCCATTATACCCTATGCTCAATAGATGAGGGAAAGGTTGCGCATAATAAAGTTACCATTTGTTCTAGATAGCCCATTTGAACCAAGAGCTCTTGTTCCAATTATGATCTTTGTGGGGGAGGGAAACAACCTCAACTCCACTATCCTTCAACTAAAGAAAGAAAAAGAGTAGTTGTAAGATAAGTTTTACCAGACTAAATGTGAGAAAAATTAGTTAAACATAGACCTTAATCTATCACTAGAACAACTCAAGAAGAGTGAGGAGATGACTAGAGTGGGGGAGGATAAGAAAGAGAAAGCTTATGTTGACCTTAAGGTTGTTAGCTCGAGCCTCGGAGCACATAAAGATGAATTGGATAGAGCTTGTCACGAAAGGGATGAATGGAAGCTTATCTGGTTGAATTTAACCAAGGCCCAGAACGAAGCAAACGAAGAATATGAAGCCTGTAACTAAGCTTTGGAAGTTGAAGTCTAAAGTCTAGTCAACGCTCTTCGTGGGGCCAAAAGAGAAGCTACGGATTCAATACTGCAAAGAAGAGATGATGAAGGACTCCTTGTCATACGTCCTTCTAAATGGAGTAGAGCCTGCGAAGAGGTAGTAGATCTTAAGAGACAGATGAATCTCCTAGAAGAAGCTTACGAAGAAATGAGAGAGTGTGACACTTACATGTAGGGGCATAATCAAGCAATGGCTGACACAATTGAGGAAGACAAGGCCATTATGCCGAAACTTCAAGAGAATGCTGAATATTATAGGGAGAAATACCTGAAGCTCATCATACTATCTAATGACCTAATTGAGGAGATACCCCAAAGTATGAGGGAAGATGAAGACATGATAATCTGACTCTCCGACAACCTTATCAAACTCGAGCTCGCCAAAAGAATACCATGGATAAAATCATTTTTCTTCCATATTTTCTCAGAATCATTGCTCAAGATAATCTGACTCTCCGGTAACCTTATCAAACTCGAGCTCGCCAAAAGAATACCATGGAGAAAATCTATTAAGATCAGGCCAATCTCAGGGAGGATATAGACTCCATAAAAGGGAATGTCGAGTGAATGAAGACAAATAGACCAGATCATTCACATCATCACTAACATGATGGCAAGATAAGTTAAGGTTGAGAAAAGGAAGGTTGCTTCCATATCTACCCCTCCACCCGTGGACGGTAACCCCCTGTAAGGAATCATATCTGATATCCAAGAGACTCAAGCTAGTATCAGTTTACCAAAAATAAACACCCTTCATCATGAATGTTATATCCCAATTTTTGTTCAGAGTGGGGCATCTCATCCTGTAGAAATACCGATTCCAAGAGAAAACTACGTGGACCTAAACCAAAAATATGAGGATGAAGACCACATGGTATGGTTTAAGAGATTAAACTAGCTGCCACCATTATTGGGGAACCAAGGGTCAATGACAAATATAAGATCCTAGAAGAGAGATTGAAAGTTGTTGAAGGTTTCAATGTCTTCAGAGTCGATGCTATTGAGATATTCTTGGTACCTGACATGGTTATACCTCCAAAGTTTAAATCCTTTAAGTTTGAGAAGTACAAGGGCTTTAGTTATCCTAAGAACCATCTCCAAATGTTTGTCAAGAAAATGGTTGCCTACGCAGCAAATGAGAAACTAATGATGCACAGTTTCCAAGACAGTCTAAGTGGGGCATCCTTAAATTGGTATATGCATTTGGAGAGAACCCATGTCAAGACCTGGCTAATGCTTTCCTAAAAAAATACAAGTATAATTTGGATATGGCTCCCAAATGCACGCAACTCCAAAATTTATCGCAGAAGGGCAATTAATCATTCAAGGAGTACGCGCAAAGATTGAGGGAACCAACCTCCCGTGTACAACCTTCGCTTCTAGTGAGTGAACTAGTTAGTATGTTTATGGGAACCTTACAAGTCCCATGTTCAAGGTCAAGTGGCACAAGGAAGCACCTTCTATAACAATTCAACACATGGACGAGCCAACATATTATGTTGCAGTCGAAGCAGGCGCATATAATAACCTTGGTTCTACAACATTAAACAGTTCCTTCAGAAATAAGACTACCCTGTAAATGTTTCAAGCAGAGGTAAGAAGACACTCAGAAGATTGGCATCCCAGTTTTTCCTCAATGGTGAGGTACTTTACAAAAGAAATCAGGACATGGTCTTACTCAGATGCCTGGATGGATATAAAGCAGATACGCTTATCAAAGAGATTCACGAAGGATCCTTTGGCACTCATGCCAATGGACATACCATGGCTAAGAAAATGCTCATAGCAGGGTAATATTGGTTGACTATAGAGTTGGATTGCTTAAAATTCGTCAAGAAGTGTTACAAATTCCAGATCTATGTAGATAAAGTACATGTGTCACTTATTCCCTTGAATGTCCTTATTGCTCCATGGCCTTTCTCCATGCAGGGTATAGATATAATCAGGATGATTGAGCCAAAATCTATGAATAGACACCGATTCATTCTAGTTGCTATCGATTACTTCACCAAGTGGGTAGAAGTTTCTTCTTACACAAATGTGACGAGACAAGTGATTGCACGGTTCATCAAGAAAGAGATTATTTGTCGCTACAATGTTCCTAATAAGATTATCACTGATAATGGGTTGAATATAAATAATAAAGTAATGGACGAGTTATGTAAAAGTTTAAAAATTGAACACTATAACTCATCACCCTACATACCAAAGATGAACGACACAGTAGAGAAAGCCAACAAGGATATCAAGAAGATTATCCAGAAGATGGCGAAAGCCTACAAAGATTGGCACGAGATGCTCCCTTTCACACTACATGGCTATAAAACTTTAGTTCAGACTTCGATAAGAGAAACCCCTTTCTCCCTGGTATATGGCACAAAGACAGCACTCCCTATCAAAGTTGATATCCCCTTATTAAGGTTCCTAATGGAAACTAAATTGGATAACCTGGAATAGGCACAAACCATAATTGAGCAATTGAACCTCATAGAAGAGAAACGCATGGTTGCAGTATGTCACGGGAAGTTATATCACCAGAGGCTCAAGAAAGCGCCTGACAAGAAAGTTCGTCCTCAATTGTTCAAAGAAGGTGACTTAGTGCTAAGAAAGATATTACCCATCCATAAAGATCCTTGTAGAAGATGGACCCCAAACTACGAAGGGACATATGTCGTGAAGAAGGCTTTCTCTGACGGAGCCTTAATTCTCACAACCATGGATGGAAAGGAGTTACCATGACCTGTGAACTCCAACGCAGTCAAGAAATACTATGAATAGAAAAAGAGGATAAAAGCCCGCTAAGTCGAAAACCCGAAAGGGATACTTAGGCAAAAATTAGAACGTCCTAGTGGATTGAAAACTTGAAAGAGAAATCCAGGAAAAAAATTAAGGACTTGTATAAAAAATAAAATCCGATAAGTCAAAAATCCAAAAGGGCGGCTTAGGCAAAAAATGTTATATCATCCTGGTGGTCTAAGAATCAAAAAGAGAGGTCCAATAAAAAATTAGGGATATCCGTAAGGCATATAACTGCAACGCTTGATCCATACTACAACAAGAACTCAGATGAGAATGGTCAATTCAATCATCATCGTCAGAAGCAAAGTATTGTGACTTCGAAGAACTAGGGATAATAGCATGTGTAGGGCTCAATAGGAAGATGAATAATCTGTTTCATTCCCATTTTATTTTCTTCCTTTATCACTATTCAATAATCTCCTCTTACATGAATTATTTCCTTATGTAATATCGCCCAGTTACGAGTCAAACTCAATAAATAAAGTTTTTGTTTCTTCAAACCTTATTCTTTGTTTTTAATTTTTCCTGCTTGATTACCAAACGTCAATTATTTTTGAATAATGCATTAAAACATCAGGGATAATAAAAAGCTTTCAAAAACATGTTTTACTTTGATCTCGAAACATGGAAGGGACCGTAGTCTTCCAACAATGCATCCCAAGTAAGACGCATGGCTCCTAATTAATACTCACAATTTAACCAGCACGAAAGCTTATTTATTTCAATTCATATAACGCATTCTCAGGAATTAAGATCATTATGGCCCAGTCCATGAACATATCCAAGTCTTAAAGGTCGGAGAGTCGAAATGTCACAAAGACATCGGTTTCCACGCTTGCACATATTTCATGCTCATACCATAAAAGAGGCGTCAGCCAAATAATGCATCATGCATAAACAACATATATCATCTCAAAAGACATACATCGTCTTAAAACATGCATCCTTACGAACATGCATACATAACATAATCAAAGGATTTATGACCACTCTAGAGGTACAGTCCTCAGTTATACTAGTACAATTCGTCAAGTAGGAATACTTATTGGCCTTCCCCAGTAAGTAACACTTCCACAAGCGCCTTTTCAATAAAGGATTTCCCGAGTAAGCTCATTCACCGTGAGTCTTCCAAAAAGAATATATCTAGTAAATCGGTCATCTAGAATGATCGTTATTAACCAGTGAGCATGTGTTCATCTCTCACATTCCTAGCTTAGTAACATATAACTCAAACGGGATAAGTTCCATCAAATACATAGGGTTTCATCAAACAACGACTGGAGGATCGTTAGAGTCCTACCAAGATTCCAAATAATCGAATTATCATAGGAATCACAACGACCGGAGGATCGTCATAGTCCTACCAAGACTCTAAGTGATCGGATGATCATAGGAATGGTAACAACAAGAGGATCGTCAGAGTCCTACCAAGATTCCAAATGATCAGATGGTCATAGGAATAGCAACGATCGAAGGATCTTCAGAGAACTACCAAGATTCCAAATGATCGTATGATCGTAGGAATTGCAACGACCAGAGGATCGTCAGAGTCTTACCAAGATTTCAAATAATCAGATGATCATAGGAATTGCAATGACCTGAGGATCGTCAAAGTCTTACAAAGATTCCAAATGATCGGATGATCATAGGAATTGTAACGATCGAAGGATCGTTAGATTCCTACCAAGATTCCAAATGATCAGACGATCATAGGAACTTCAACGGTTGAAGGATCGTCAAAGTTCTACAAAAATTACAAAATGCTCGGATGACCATATGAGTTGCAATGACTGGAGGATCATTAGAGTCATACCCAATTTCGGTAAAATGATCGGATGACCATAGGTATCGTATGCAAGTTTCATCCAGATGGACTGAAATTAATCAACAGAGTATCACCAGGATTCCATCAAAGGTTGGTTTGGATACCAACAAAGAATCAATGATTTTTCAATCCTTGTGCACCCACAGAGCATACTAACTACGTGATCAAAATTAGGATCTCTCTCTATATTTAATCATCTCCTCCCCGAGAGGATACAAACTCACTATCATCATCCTCCCAGTTTGAAGTTGATTAAATAGGGGCATCTGTCATACCCCAAATTTTGACCATCATTTTTTTCCTTCATGTTTTGCTAACTTAGGATTCAGATTACTAACATGTCCAGAGCCCACATAAGTTATTTGGTCAACCCCTTTGGTTATTAGTTATTAAAAGTTTAATTAGTAAGAAATAGTGATATTTTTAAATAATGAGGAGATTATAGTTTAGGAGTCTTCGCTAATGGTAGATTAATATTATTAATTTATATTATTAAATTAATTAGATATTGATTAATTTATATTTAATTGGATATTGATTAATTTATATTATTAATTTATTTTATTAAGATGATTATATTAGATTAATTAAATTAAATAGATTAATGTTTTATTAGTCAGAATTTATTGGTGATATTGATTATTTAGTCGTAATGATATTTTTTTGCGGGTCAAGATGTTGATCAGATTAGGTCTTCTTAGGCCCATCACCCAACTAGGTCAAATGCATGACCTAGGCCCATCACTGAACCGGGTCAAGTTCATGACCCATGCCCATCCCCATCCCCAATTCCCCAAATCCTAAAAAATCCTAAACCCGCACAATCAATGGAATCAAATTGATCAAAACATGCAATTTATTCAATCAAAAGCTTCCAAGTTCATTCATAAGGTTCATTACATAATACAAATTATAAGGAAATTCAGACCAGATACAATCAGATCTCAAAACCCTAAAGTTTTCTAAACCTAATCAAATCAATTTACAATCAATCAAATTAAAAATTTCCTAAAATAGTCAATCTAACTTAATTCTAAACCTAATCCTAACTCTATAAATACCTAAATCTAAAACAGAATTAAGGATGAAAAAATTAGAACCCTAAGCACACTATTGCTTATGCAACTCCCAAAACCCTCCATCAAAAGCTCCAATTTGAAATGGTTAGGGTTTTACACTGAACCCCTAACGCACTTGAGCTCAAAGCCTCCATCATAGGTCAGAACACCTCGCACGCAAAGAAGGAGCAAAAGTTTGAAGAAGAAAGAAAGAAGAGGGGAAGAAAATCAGAAAAGCATTAAGGAAAAAAGGAAAGTCGATACCTTTGTATTGACTGGAGAATATCTCATCTCCATAGGTTGGTCACACATGCCTTTTGTTTGTCTTTGATTGCATGCTTGATGTTGATGTTTGATTTTTCTAATTTTGTTTGAGGATATATGAGTTGTTTTTATTTAGGATAAATTATTTGTGTTTCAGGACGGGGTAATTATTGGTTTACGGTTTGGTTTAAGTAAGATTGGGAGTTTCTGGGTGGTCTTAGGGTTAGGGATCATTGCGATTAGGGTTGGGGTTTCTATGGTTCATCTGGAGAACCTTAGGGTTAATCACTTATGAGTTTCCGGGTTGCTATGGTTTGTAGGTGTAATGAAGGTTTTAAGATCTAGTTAGGGTTGATAAGGAACACAAGTATATGGTTCATATTAGGGTTAGGGTTCTTGGGAGGGTTTCTGGGTAAGGTTAGGGAGTTAAGGTTGAATGTTTGAAGTTCCCGGTTGAACTTCAACCAGGAACTAGAAAGGGACCGTGGTTTGGGGTGGTGGCGATCATGAAGAAGGATGGCCGGAGTTCATGGGGTCAGAGAGAGTGATAGTAAGAGAGAGAGGGGGAGCAAAGAAGAGTATGAAATGAAGGGCTTCTGAGGCCCTCATGCTTATATACCCCCTGTGACACAAACATGTCACGTTGAAGTGACACTCCTTCAACCAACCAATTGGATGACTCAACCTATCCATTATGCACGCATGTACACCATGAGTCTCTGTTGACTTTGCATCCTAATCACACATTCCATATATCTTGACCAATAATTCAAAACAAAGAGGTCCTAGGAGAGTTAACTGCCGACTCTCTCTATCGATGGACTCCTCTACGCATTGGGCTTCAGACTCAATTGGGTTTTCCGCCCTTACTATTAGCACACCCCAGCTAGAAGCCATTTACTAGTGTAGTTCAATTCATACCCCCCCCCCCTGCGTTTTTTATTTATTTTCTCTATTTTTGTTTCTTTATGAAAATTATTATTAGGTTAACTAATACAGGATTAATATTAGTAATTGATTTAATTAAGTTAATTAAAAATAATAATTTTAGTTAAAGCGTTTTATCTTAGTATAATAAAAAAAATGAGAAATATGAAAAAATATATAATCTAATTAGGTTTTTTTTGTTAAGATAATTTTTATGATTAATATTAGAACTAATTTTAGTATAGTAATTAGGGTTAATTAACTAGTTAAAACATTTAATAATTAGGGTTAAATAAACAAAAATATAACATTGTTCAATTTTCTGTTTTTTTACTAAATAATTACACATACATGTATTATTTTTTCTAAGTCAAACTAATTATAATATTTTTGCAACAAATCAACTTAGAACAAGTATCAACCCATTTAAACATCAAGCACTCTGCCCTTGTGCATTAAGCATTTTCAAATTAAACATTTATCCGTCTTTGATGTGTTGAGAAGTTTCATAATCTAAAATAACAAACAAACAAACTTTTTTTAGAAGAACTGTGGTGCTCTGATCCTTCAATAAATTTGAGGGTACGTAGGCATAGAGTTGTAACACTCTAGTGAGTACAATAACAAAAAACTTTTTCTTTGTCCTTCTTTTTAATCAAGAATTTTCCCTTAATAATAACATATTTCCTTGTAAATAAATAGATTAAGCAAGAATAAATGGCATAAGCAAACTTCCCTTAGACGAACACACTAACCCTAGATTCAGAGGAGGATCTCATTGAGTATAATGAAGGTGATGAGTGTCTAACACCTTCCCATCACTTATCGACTCCCAAACCCTGGGTCTCACCCTTAACCTTAGGTTTTATCATTATTTTTCTGATCCTTAGGACGAATGAAAGATGGTAGCGACTCTGTAAATTTTTCAGCCGCGACAGATTATATTGGTGAAAAATTGAAAAAAAAAAAAGATAACCACCTTAAAGGTGACTAATTATCCCAGATAAATGGTAAATACAATATGTATTTTGTCATGGTGGTATCCTCACCGAGTCTAACTTCAAGAAAGTCATTATAGGCCTAAGCAACAAAGTAAACACAATCTTTTCCATGTCACTGCCACTATAGATCTATGTAGGAGAAAAGCTAGTATTTTGAATAGCAAGACAACTATTATTAACTAAGTCATGTTTTGAGAAAAAATCCTCATTTTTCACTAGAGATCCCAAACCACTACCCCATCTTCCCCACGACCTATTTTTCCTACTTTCGAATCATCTTGGATATATATCTACAAATGTCTAGTGAAAGTAGCTCTCAACGAGGTCGATCCTACCCAAGGGTGTTCTCGAGAAAATGGTAAACATACTAGATCCTCATTTTTAAACATACTATCCACAAACCAATCAGAATATTACTAGAGTAGAGATAGTGTACGTTTCAATTAGAATCAAGTCAACTAATCAAATATATTTTAAACTCACCTTTCATCCCACCCTTAGAGTTTGTTTGGTGGGTGAGGTAATTAGAAATTTTTAGAGTGAGAGAGCAATTTCATAAAGTATCGAGCAAATTTCATAAATTTTTAGAGTGAGAGAAATTTTTAGAATATGAGGACTATCTAGCAAAATTAAAAAAATTAATAATAAACAATTTGATATTTGCATCATATAGAGTGAGAGAACAATTTCAAATTCTTTCCTTATTGATGTCATTTGAAATTCCTTAAATTTAACTTGAATAAAATACTTCATAAATTTACATCATTTTAACAATTCTCCATATTTTTTTATGCAAACAATGAATTTTGGTCAAATCATTTTAAATTTCCTCAAAAAATTAATTTTCCTTATTAAGATGCTTAGAGTGTGTTTGGATGAAGCATTTTAACGAGGGAAAGTAATTTTTTGAGAGAATTTAAAATGACTTGACCAAAATCCATTGTTTGGAAAAAAATATGGAGAATTGTTAAAATAATTTAAATTTATAGAGTATTTTATTCATATTAAATTTAAAGAATTTAAAAAGACACTAAAAAGTAAAGAATTTTAAATTGCTTCTTCATTCGGCAAATTTACCGAGATAACCCACTTTTTCGAAGAAATTCCCAAAGTAACCCAGTTTTCAAAAAATTTCCCAATCTACCCCACTTTTAGGAGGAGGCGCCAATTGGATTGGCGACCCCTCTTAAAAATTACAAGGAGGCGCCAATCCAATTGGCGACTCCCTTAAAAAAGCCTCAAATGAAAAAACCTTCAACATGAAAGTTGTAGATCTTTTCAAGACAATGAATTTGGATATACATTTTGCATCATTTGGATTTTTTATGAGAAAGTTATGAGCAGTTGAAGTTGGACTTCTGAGTTTTTCAACTGTAATCTGACCTATAATGTCTTGCATTATTTCATGTGTTTCTTTTAGAGTTATGAAATTTTGTCCAACATAACATTTGAAGTAGACATCTTAAATTTTCCAATGCACTTGGTCCCACCTCAAAATAATTAAAAATGAGTGAGTTAGGTCCCTGCGAAGTTGACCTAAAATTAGGGTTTCAACTGTAGTCTGACCTATAATGTCTTGCATTATTTCATGTGTTTCTTTTAGAGTTATGAAATTTTGTCCAACATAACATTTGAAGTAGACATCTTAAATTTTCCAATGCACTTGGTCCCACCTCAAAATAATTAAAAATGAGTGAGTTAGGTCCCTGCGAAGTTGACCTAAAATTAGGGTTTCTGTCAAAATGATCTATAATGTTTTGAAATGAATGATGAGCTTCCAAGTTTCAAATGGATTTTTGATGAACATGAAAGTTGTTCATATGGAGACTGTTGTTAAAACTTGAATGGAGGCGCCAATTGGATTGGCTAGGGCAGGTGCCCTAGGCTAGGGCAGGTGCCCTAGGCTAGGGTAGGTGCCCTAGCCAATCCAATTGGCGCCTATGTGTATGTTTTAAAAGGAGGCGCCAACTCAATTGGCGAGTCCCTCATAAAATGTCTTTTTTGTCTTATAAATAGATGCGTTGTGTGACCTATTGTTCCACAACTCATATAATCATTTGGCTATCATGTTTGGTGTTCGTCGCCGATACGGTAAGGTGATTTATGCGAGAGACAAACCTCAATTGCTGGTGCTGTTTTGGAACATCACCACGTTAGATCAACTGAAGAGGGAGCTGGTTCGATGGTTAGACGGGAAAATACCAGAAGGGGAAAAAATCAGAAGTATTGAGAGACTTGACAGTATCTTTGGTTGGGTGCGAATGAAGACTGTTAAGGATGCTAGGGAAATGATGTTTGGTCGAGACGACATTAATTTGATTGTTGTAATCAGTTAGAATTATTTATGTTTTCAGATGTTTTGTACTGATGTTGGTTATGAAACTCGTTGTAACAAGAACTTAATGATATATATTGATTGATTGTTACAGAAATACAATGTTACAAAAAGCATAAGATCAAGATAAAATGTTACAAAAAGCTTAAGGTCTAGATAAAATGTTACAAAAATCTTAAGATCTAGATGATGCTCCTTGATTGGGACAGTTGTTTTTGTTGTGTCCTGGTTGACGACAGATACTACATAATCTTATCATTTTATCTGTGGAATCCATCTCTGTTCTGATACGTGTGCTGTTTGGCCTTCCTTTCTTCTTTCTACGCATCTCTTCATTGTGCCAAACAATATCTCCTTCATATGGAGGCCAGTAATCCTCCATTGGTAGTACTGAAAAGCTTTGACTATATACATTCATGATGGTGTTTGCCTTGTACACATCAGATAAATGGGTGTAAGCGTCTTGACGAGTATAAGCGCATGCTGCAATGACATGGGAGCAAGGTATGCGGAAGGCCTGAAATTTTCCACAATCGCACCAACTTCTGTGTAGTTTAACCGCGTAGGCTAAATTTGGTCTCCCCTCGCTGTTGCCCATTGTTTCCTGGACGCTGAAATTTTGTCTTTGACGGTCAAACACTGTTACAGCGTGTGTCGTAGCTTTGATGCTCTCCTCTTTCATGACCTTCATGCAACACTCACTGAATACTTGTCCAGACATTAACACTGCACTCCATCTTTCACCTCTGGTTGCGAACATAGAAGCCAACCTATAATAGGTTGATCTTACCAAGGCGGTTATCGGCAGGTTTCGAATTCCTTTGAAAACCTCGTTCATGCATTCCACAATGTTTGTTGTCATGTGGCCCCATCGACGACCACCGTCAAATGCTCTTGTCCACTGCTCTACTGGGATGTTATTTATCCATCTCCCCGCGTCTTCATTAGACAGATGAATCTCATCACGATAATATTGAAAAGATGGTTGAGTTAAAGCATACCCAGCATTCACCACCTTCTTGCGAAGATTCTTATCTTTTATAGCACGCATGAAGTTTTGTGCAATGTGTCTGATACAGTAGACATGTGTAGAAGGAGGATCATGCCATCCGTTGTCATGGTTGTTGTAGGCACTTTCGATGGCAGCATGTCTATCAGAAATCAAACATAGATTGGCTTGTGGAGCGACATGCGTTCTGAGATGTCGAAGAAAGAAACCCCATCCACCAGTCGTTTCACCTTCAACAAGAGCAAAGGCAATGGGAAATACATTGTTGTTACCGTCTTGTGCAACTGCCATGAGCAACGTACCCTTGTATTTTCCGTATAACCAAGTGCCATCAATTTGCAGGAGAGGTTTGCAGAAAGCGAAACCTTTGATGCACGGGTCAAATGCCCAAAAGAGACGGTGAAATATTCTATTACCTGTAGCACAGGTTCCGTCTGGCATCATTGCTGGCACTGTCTCCAGAATTGCCACAGTTCCTGGGACATAAGTTTTTAGTGCCCATAAAAACCGTGGTAATTCCTTGAATGAGTCCTCCCAGTTGCCGAAAACCTGCTCAATAGCCTTTGTCCTCGCAATCCATGCTTTCTTGTAAGATGGGGTATAATTATATGTTTTTCGGATATGGGATATAATTATACTCACCTTCACTGATGGGTCTTTATTTACCAATGGCAGAATGTCTCGACATATCAAAGCTGTGCTCAGTTTACGGTGATCTTGTTCAACGGTTGTTGCGACGCAACTGTGTGGTGGGTCTATTGAAGCGATCTCCCAAGAGTCATTTTTCTTCTTGTAAGATGCAGCCAAACGAAATTTACAAAGCATGTTACGACATTCGATAACATACCTTCTAGAATCAGTGCGTTTCACCGTAAAGTCAGCAAAGTTGTTCATGTGGTATTTTTTGATTGCCAAGACACATTCCTCTTTGGTACGAAACATGTCTCCCACCTTTAATTCGCCTACTGGTCTCGGATACGGATTATAGAAGACACTGTCGGACATTTCATCGTCGTTAAGAGCCATATTTGTCATATGTTGAGGAGGAATATAGGCATGAGTAGGAGGTATTGGTGGTGGTTGAGCCTCATCTTCATCGCCGTTATTCAGGATGTGATCAACCTGTATCTCAGTCTCCTCTTCTTCTTCATCAATAACGTCGACCTCTACTTCTGCTTCTGGGTTGAGTTCATCTGACCATTGTGCATCATCTGTAGCATCTCCACCAGTTGGATCCTGATCTGTTAGTTGAGACTGTTGAGACGGTATACATGGCTGTAGAGTAATGTATAACTCGATACAATCCATGCCTGAATGTTCATGACTAAGAAACATGCTTTCAACATCTTCATCGTCTCGTATCTTTAGGGGGAAAAACTTGCATTGACCATTCTCAAAAAATATAGGATTCTGATATGTCATCTTTGACACATTACCTGATGCTATGAAGGATTGTATTCTTTTTTTGAAATGCAAAAAGGTTGCATTTCTCTTCATCGTGACTCTAATGGTATCAGTGTTTTTAAAACAAAAACCATGAATCTCAGACTCAAAAGTTTCACCGTTGCAGTGAACGTTGATACTGTATAATGATGAAGATGACATTTTGGAGATGAAAACTATTTTGCAAGTGCAGATGAATGTGAGTGAAGATGCTAAGTATTTTGCAGATGATAAGTATTAATGTGAGTGAAGATGAATGTGAGTGAAGATGAAAAGTATTTTGGAGATGAAAAGTATTTTGCAAGTGCAGATGAATGTGATAGTAAGACACTTAAATAGATGGTATCAATGTCTCACATTGAAGCTAGTCTGAGATACCGTGTCAAGCATGCAAGTAATTTCAGAGATGAGGTGTCTGTCATGCAAGACAGTGTGACCTGATGTGTCAAGCATGCTAGCTAGTCAAGAGTTGATGTGTCTGTCATGCAAGACAGTGTGAGTTGATGTGTCAAGCATGCTAGCTAGTCAAGACTTGATGTGTCTATCATGCAAGACAGAAGTGAGTATTTAACATGCAGGATACTAGAGAGCCACGTGTCTGAGATGATGTGTCAATCCTGCAAGACAGTGTGAGTTGATGTGTCAGCCAGGCAAGCTATCAAGAAGGTAGTCATCAGCATACAGGAGACAAGACAGACACGTGTCGGACACCTAAGATGGTCAGAGATGATGTGTCAATCATGCAAGCCATCCATAAGTGTTTTGTTCAGCATGCAGGAGACAACAATGCCACGTGTCAGACATGCAGAAGGTGGCGCCAATTGGTTTGGCGCCTACCTTTAAGGCTTGTACATGGTCGCCAATTTGAATGGCGCCCCCATGGAGTCAGTCCTCGAAACCAAGCATTCAGAACTAGCCTTGCATGCATGTACCCTATGGTGTCGCCAATTTGAATGGCGCCCCCTCCTTAATATTGTACATGGTTGCCAAATGAGGTGGAGACACCATGCAAACACAATTTTTCATGCACTCCTCCATTTGCCTATAAATTGATCCACTCCTTCAACAATTCTTCCACACCAACATTCTCACTACTTCATCTACATTTCTCACTACTTCATCTACATTACTTCTTTTACAATTTCATCTTCAACAAAATCTTCCATTTTCATCTACACCAACTCCCCAACAATATGTCTTTACTCACAATGGGCGAAGCACACAGAGGAACAGTTGCAAACATCGCGACATACGTAACTTTTTTCTTATACTTCTTTTTTATGTTTCATCTCCACCAACCCCATTTTATTTTGAAATACCGACTTAGTCAAGTGTTACATTATTTCTATTATAGGATGTCTCAAGGTTTCGCACTCGAGTCCACGAATTTGTCCCAATGGACCCGATGATTCAACCTTATGTTGAACTCGCCGGTTTTGGTCACCTTAGCAAAATTATGTCTTGGTCTATAGATAACAAGTTCATTCTAGCCTTATGCGAAAGATGGAGGCCAGAGACACACACATTTTGGTTTCCAACCGGTGAGTGTACCGTGACGTTAGAAGACGTCTACATGCTTTTAGGACTACGAATTGAAGGCAAAGCTGTTAATGGTAAGACCAACTTTCCAAATTCAATTTGCATGGAGCTTTTAAACACTGATTTGTTAGATGATAATGCTAGGGGACAAGGTATACTACTTTCACGCCTAAAGTCATATTATAATAGTTTTTATTTAGATGAGCATTCTACCGAAGATGCTCGAATCATCAAAACTAGGTGTTACATTATGTTGTTACTAGGATCCTTTTTATTTCCCGAAGGTAGTGGTTCTAGCATGCATATTATGTACTTACCTTTACTTAGACATATAGATAGAATAGGTAGTTATAGTTGGGGATCCGCATGTCTAGCCTATCTCTATAGTTCTTTGTGCAAAAACTCCCACAAAGATACTTCTACATTTTCTGGATGTGCTGTTTTGCTACAAGCATGGGGATGGTCAAGACTACCGTCTCTAGCACCGGTCAATAACAACCCCTTCACTTTTCCATATGCAAAAAAGTAAGTTGTTTAAATTGCTATATCTTTACTTCCTTCCTTACAGTTTATCACCCATAACTAATTTATTTTAACTTTTTGGTGTAGATGGTCGGCACGCGGTATGAATTACAGCAGATGTCCGAGACACTGTATTACTCAATATCGCAACCTGTTGGATCACCTTCGACCGGCAGACGTAAGCAAAATAATTACATTATTTCTTCATATTATGTTGACTTTTTCTACATTCATTTAAATCCTATTGTCTTTAACATTTCAGTTCATTTGGCGTCCATACCTTAATATGGATCATGAGCATCAGATCAACCCTGAAGACGCAGCTGTATGGACAACATGCACACCGATAATACGGTTCACAACAGTGGAGCTGCACAACACCGATCGTGTGAAGCTGCAGTTTGGTATGGTCCAGAATATCCCAGATCCCCCAGCTAGCCTAGGAGAATGGCATATGCGTAAAGTGAACGACCAATGGAACTACAACCCTTGGCAAACCTTCGCAAGATCAGAGTGTCGCAAGTGGAAGCACCGTCATGACCATGTCTTAACTGACGCAGTCATGCCAAATGAGGTAAAACCAAGTCGTACTTATATGGCTTGGTATAGATCATTTGGATTTCAATTCATCGCCGATGATATGTACCTCTACGACCCACGCCAGACAAGTTACACACAAGAAGGCTCAACATCTAACCCCCAACAACATTCTCAGCCCGGTTACTCACAACCACCTATCCGACAAACTTTCCGTTCCACAAACACACAAACATACAACCAAAACATGCCATTCACCCAACCCCAAAACCAAGAACATCCCCCATACAACCACCAACAAATGGACCATCAACCTTCGACCGAACATCGCTTCGCACCCACACCATCACCCTACCAAAGTCGCCTTACCCAAAACACTAACCGCCCCATCACCTACCGTAGCCAAGAACCCCAAACATCACAATACCAAAACATCCCACAACCATATCTCTTCCAAACACCCCAACAACCTTTCCAACCATTCCTAGACCCATCATTGTCACCCATGTCCCCCTTCAACCGTCCTGGTCGCCCATCCATGAGTCAACCACACCCCAACTTCTCTGGCATGGGTCATGAGCTCAGCTACGCCGGTACACCATCATTGAATACTGAAGACTATGCTGAGTTGGCTGAATACCTCAACGGATCTTCTCCTGTAGGAGGTAATGACGCTCCTGGACCATCAGATGAACAAACACCGGTGCAGAATCGTCAACGTGGGTTAGGGCCAAGGGTTAGGGTAGCTAGGGGATGTGGGACCGGAGGTCGGTTAGGTGATCCCGGTCATCACCATTAGGATTCATTGTGTAAAATCCAAATTTTATTAATATCAATTCGTATTATGTCAAATTTATCTTTGTGTAAACTCCAAACATTAGGTTTCTTTCATAATTCTAAAATAAACACATATCATAATACAAAAATTTATAGGTTAGAAACCCTAATTCAAGGACTTGTTATTGTTATGTTGAAGGGCTTGAATTTGGTCCCTTTTGGCAAAATTCACATACACATATTTTGACAGAAACCCTAATTTTGGGTCAAGTTCGCAAGGACCTACCTCACTCATTTTTAATTATTTTGAGGTGGGACCAAGTGCAATGGAAAATTTAAGATGTCTACTTCACTTGTTATGTTGGACAAAAATTCATAACTCTAACACAAACACATGCAATAATACAAAACATTATAGGTCAGATAATAGATAAAATGTCAAAGAGTCCAAGTTCAGGTGCCCATACCTTTCTCATAAAAATTACAAATGATGCAAAACTTTAGTCCAAATTCATTATCTTGAAAAGATCTACAACTTTTATGTTGAAGGTTTTGTCATTTGAGGCTTTTATCATTCAAATTAAAGGGCTTGAAGTTGGTCCCTTTTCGCAAAATTCACATTCACTTGTTTTGACAGAAACCCTAATTTTGGGTCAAGTTCGCAGGGACATAACTCACTCATTTTTAATTATTTTGAGGTGGGACCAAGTGCATTGGAAAATTTAAGATGTCTAATTCAAATGTTATGTTGGACAAAAATTCATATTCCTAAAAGAAACACATGCAATAATACAAAACATTATGACTCAGATAACAGTTAAAAAACTCAGAAGTCCAACTTCAACTGCCCATAACTTTCTCATAAAAAATCCAAATGATGCAAAATGTATATCCAAATTCATTGTCTTGAAAAGATCTACAACTTTCATGTTGGAAGTTTTTTCATTTGAGGCTTTTTTAAGGGAGTCGCCAATTGGATTGGCGACCCCTCTTAAAAATTACACATAGGCGCCAATTGGATTGGCTAGGGCAGGTGCCCTAGCCAATCCAATTGGCGCCTCCTTGCAATTTTTAAGAGGGGGCGCCAATCCAATTGGCGCCTCCCTCTAAAAGTGGGGTATAATGGGATTTTTTTTGAAAACTGGGTTATTTTGGGAATTTATTCGAAAAAGTGGGGTATATTGGTAAAAAATCCTCTTCATTCTATATAATGTGAATGTTAAATTATTTATTATTAATTTTTTAAATTTAAAAAAATACAAATTGGTCCCTATATTTCATATTTCCAATTTGGTCCATTTTTTTTTTAAATTTATGAAAATGACTTCCAAAGTTTAACAATAAATCATTTTAATACTCTACCCAAACAAACGAATTTAAAAGTGAATGATTTTCAATTGAATCATTTGAATTACCTAGAATTTTAAATTCCCTAAAAATTATCAATTATCTCATCCAAACACATTCTTAGAATGTTTTTGCATGAAGCATTATAGTGGGGAAATGTAATTTGTTGAAGGAATTTAAAATGACTCAATTGTTTTGGTAAAAAAAATGGAGAATTGTTAAAATGATGTAAATTTCTGAAGTATTTTATTCAAGTTAAATTTAAGAAATTTAAAATGACAATAAAAAGTAAAGAATTTGAAATTATTCGTTCACTCTATATAATTTGAATGTTAAATTATTTATTATTAGTTTTTTAAATTCTGTAAGATGTTCCTTATATTTATGAAAATTTCAATTTTACTCCAAAAAAATTACAAATTGGTCCCTTGTAATTTTAAAAAAGTGCAAATTAATACCTATTTTTCATATTTAAAATTTTGACTAAATTTTTAAAAATTTATGAAAATGACCCCAAAAACATAATAAAAAATCATTTTAAGACTCAATCCAAACAAAAGACTTTAAAATTGACTAAATTTCAATCGAATAATTTCAATTGCTTATAATTTAAATTTCTTAAAAATTCTCAATTATCTCATCCAAACACATTTTTAAAGAATCAATATTGAACCCGAGAATCCTCCTCCAAACTTTTAACCTCTCCCATAGATTAACTTCCCTATACCTCATCGAAAACAATTGTTTATTAGTAAACAAAAGAATACTCTCAACTGGCTTCATGTGTTTGATTCACACCCAATAGAAGATTGAGATATTTGAAGGGGAGGTACTCTTTTTTGCAGTGCAGAAAGCCTTATGCCAAAGACTACTTTTATAAAAAATAAATAAATAGGAAACTCAAAGGCAAGTTCAAAGACTCTGATGATAAATTTTATAACTCAAAGGTTCTTGACTAACGTGTAATCCAAGATTAAAGCACCATCCATGTATTATATATGGGAAGTCACCAAACTTAAGGATCTCACCCTAAACTTAGATAAGAGACCCATATCCACCTCCCTACCAAACACACAACTACAAGTTTCCAACACCAATAAAAAAAAAAGTTAAAAGTCCGGTTTCTTAATCCCCTTTGAATATAATTCTCTTTAGGAAACACCCATTAGCAAGCATTGCAAGGTTCCATAAGAGCACAAAATCGTGCATCCAAGAAAGACAAGAAGCTCAAAAAAAGACAAGAATCTCCAATTCACGAAGTTATAAGTCTTTTTGAAACCAACCTAAAAAATAAGGCAATTTTTTTAGATTTTTTTAACCAGATCCAATGATTTAAAAATTAGATTGGTCATTAAACTAATTCATTAATCGAATCATTAGAATATTAATCGAATCACGTGACTAAATCAAATAATTTGATTAAATAAATTAGATAATATACCCAAACTATATAGTTAATAAATCAATCGAACCGAATAACTCGGTGTCTGTAGCAGGGTATTCGTTACCATTAGAGATATTGACTAAATCCAAGGTAAACCATACAAGTCGAGTCGCCACCGCACTTCTATTTATCCAAAGAAATGGTTAGAAAGCGAACAAAAACCTAAAAGTTTTATCGAATCAAAAACTAGTAAAAATGTCAGAGATCTGGATAAGGGAGTTGGTTATGCAATGTGAAGGTCTTAAGCACCCAAAACATCTTAGGTACTCCTAGGGAGCCCTTTTCACATTTGTTGTAAGGTTGGTATTTTGTGAAAATTTGTTTGTGCAAACATGATTGAAGAGATGAAAAGAGAATATACAAGTTATTTACATTTTGTGTTTGGATGGATAAACCCATTGCCTACGTACCATCTTAAAAAAGATTAGGATCAAAACCTCATAGTTCAGGGTAAAAATCTCAAAACAAGTTGGTGAATTGATTGGTCCAAAAGCCTTAAGGTCTTTTGTTATCCAAGGGAGAAAACTCAACCTAAAACCACAAATCCACCATGTGAGGATAACTTCAACATGCTAGTGAGGGGTTAACCCTATAATAAGCATGGAAGACTCATTGTCCATCACTAAGGATATAGGTGAGTATTACATCTACCTCAAGGATAACTCAAACCTAATAGCTAAAGGTTATGAAAGGTTTGATTAAGAAAGTGGTCATTGAAACCATAAAAGCATTTGAATGAGTTATATTTACCAATGAAAAGTATTTACAAAATATGGTCAAAGTTGATTTAAAGGTTCAATTCAAAATAAGTGTTATGAAAAGAAAGTTTGAAAATCAAAAGCATAAGGCTTAGGTTTCTAATGTTTGAAAGCAAATGTTAAATGTTTGCACAAAAGTTTTGGCTTGGGTTAGAGTGGAGGGAAGAAGAAGAATGGCTAAATCCTAAGTATACAAGAGATGAGGGATAAGAAACAAGACCACAAATGGAGTTCCTCTCTTTAAATCATATTGATGATCCAAGTAGCTCCCATCCTTTGGAATAGGCAAGTAAAATAAGTAAGCTCAAGAAATCAACATAATCAAACAAGCTTCTTAGAATATCCCCAATGCTTCTTGTATCTTACACTTTTGATGAACATGGCAATGATTCTTCAATTTGAGCTCTCATAGGATCCCCTAGCACAAAAGCACACACACATCAAAGAGTCTTATGAATCAAATCAAGAATGGACAAGAGTGAGTTTAGAGGTTTGGTTCTTCTAATTCATCTTCAACATTAAGACCCTTTTACTCCAATTTGCATAGGGAAAGTCCTAGAAACTAAGTCCATTTGTCCATTTCTTTGCATTTAGTCCACAACAATCAAAACAAAACACAAGCACAATAATATATACACACTTATGTGCTCAAGTGAGCAAAAGGCAAATTGCATTAACATAAACATGTGTTCAAGTGAGCAAAGGGAAAAGCAAATGAGTAATATGTACAAGAATAGTAAATTGCATAAATGTAAAGAGCAAGAGTTAAATGTTGATGGTTAATGGTTAGTATTAGTAGTTAGTGTGCCATAAGGCAAATTTAGCGCTATGTTAAGCAATCGTAATTGGACTTACCTAGAAGTCACAACTATCTGAGACCGGTCAATAATAATGTCGGCAACAACACAAGTTAGAGGTCTTGATTAGTGAATCAAACTCCAACAACTTGCCATGCCAAAAAGAAGATGATAAATGATCTTGTATTGATTTAGGTCCTTTGCATGATTTAGGAAGCAATATATCCTTAATGCAAAGCCATTCACTTGATCCATGATCAAGATGAATTAGATTTGAATCAAGGAAGATTAAACCTCCCTAATCAATGCTAACCACCAATCTTTAACTCATTGATCAAAAAAGAAAAAGAAGAAGGAGAAGAAGAAGATGAAGAATTAAAGTGCATTAAATGAAATGGAATGAGATAAACAATAAGCTATGACCAAAGATAGAGAAGATCAAGGTCAAACAATAGAAAACAGAAGCAAAATGAGAATTAGAAGTCAAGAAACAAATAAAATATTTTTGGCATTTTTAATATTTAGAATAAAACTTGGATTAAAATAATAAAGAAAGGTCAAACTTCAAACTCACTTCAAATCAACTTTGAAAAGTCCAAGTGAATTATCCCAAGTTCAACAAGGTCAAACAAAGTTTGACAAAAAATTTCAGCATTTTTAAAACTCAGAAACTATTTTAAATCAATTAAAAATGCATAAAAATAACCTAATTGAACTAAAATCTCAAATAAATCTCAAATCAATTAATAAATTGATGAAAATCTTTTTCATAGATCTATCATCATTCAAAGAGGTTGAAGAAATATTTTTGTATTTTTTGAATATCAAAAACTATTTTAAATGAATTAAAGATAACCAGAAAAGAGAAAATTCATGAAAAATATCAAATGATAAAATAAAAAATATTAAAAATCATTTTTAGAAACTAGAAATTAAAAGTAAAATAATGCAATTAGTCTCACATTTTTTGGACCAATAATGAAGGAGATATGAATTTTTGAAAATGAAATAGAATAAAAGAAATAAAAAGAAATTAAAATCAGAATTTAAAATGATGGAAAAGCGTGGACCGTCTGATGCACTTTAATTAATTGACGTGGATCATCACGTGGCCAGGAAGCGCACGCTCACCACACACCGTAGTCAACTGAATCACATAGTGCCTTAAAATAAGTCATAACGTTGGACAACCTGGATTAAATCTGGAAACGTAAATGGATGGCTCAGATTAAATCTGGAGACCAGATGGTGGCCAGCGCCACCGTCTTCTCAGGCTAGCTCCGGCGAAGGTCCAAATTTACAGAGAAATAAATGTTAACCAAAATGCACGATCTAGGTACCAAACGAAAGGTGGAGTGATGTACATCACTCCTGTACCAACCAAATTCACTCTAGATTCCTATTGAGAGAGAAATCAGAGGTTGAATTTCATGGAGTTCAACTGAAACTTGTTTGATTTTGAAAATTCAAAGCATGAAATGATTGCCTCTATGAAGAGAACTTCAGACAACACAATAACAACAAGAAACAAGCAATAAATGAGCTGATTCGAAGAAATTAAAATCAGAAGTAGACCTCTGATTTGCAGAGCTTGGATTCACAATTCCTTAGTGTTAAAGCTTGCAATACACTCTATGAATCAAGGTGATGAGGTTTAGGAACTTTTAGATCTAAGAAAACAGTCGAGGCAACTGAATTCTAGATCTGAAAATTGAGATAAAAAGAGAGAGTTCCTTTGGTGTGAGGGTGGGATTTCAGTTGCACAGCATGTAGGGCGCCTTCAGATTAGTGAAATGAAGCTCATATGCAATGTATTTATAGGCAAGGCAATGTTGAATGCATGATTTCAAATTTGCATGAATGGAAAGGGCCTCCATGCATGGGCCTGTACAGACGCATGGAGGGCCCAATTCCACTTGGTTTTGGCAGCTGATCATCATCATGTACAAATTGGACGTGCAGATTGTGTATTAATGGATCATGCAATGCAAATTTAAATGATTTTCCAAAATGTGCCATAATGTTCAAGCCTTCGAAAATACCATGTCCAAACTTGAAATGTTACCTTATGAGTAATGGTTGGAAAGCTTGTTGCATAAGGAACAAATGTCATGTTGATCAAAACTCCAATTGGGCCTTGGAAATTAATGAAAATTGAACTTGAAGTGTAGGGTGGAAAACATGCATATGTGAAATTTTCAAAATTGGCCAATGTTCAAGCCCTTCTATCTCAATGATGCAAGCTCCAAATGACTAAATCTTAAACATGAAAGTTGTAGATATTTTCAAGGCAATAAATTTGGACTTAAATTTTGCATCGTTTGGATTTTTAATGAAGAAAATATGGGCACTTGAAGTTGGACTTTTTCACATTTCAATGCATTTGGTCCAAAGTGACCTATAATGTTTTGCATTATCACATGTAATTCTTTTGAGATTTTGAAATTTTGCTCAACATAAAATTTGAATTACACATCTCAAGATTTACAATGCATTTGATCCCACCTAAATATAATGAAAAATGAATGAGTTATGTCCTTAGGAAGTTGACCTAAAATTAGGGTTTCAATCAAAATGACCTATAATGTCTTGGAATGGATGATGACCTTCCAAGCTTCAAATCAATTTTTTATGAACATTAAAGTTCTTCATATTGTCCTTAAGAACATGTTTTATCTTGGGGTCATCTCCATTTGACCAACACATAAAAAGTTAGGTCTCAGTGTATTTCAAAATAGTCAGATGAATTGACTGATCAACTTCTCAAGTCCAAAACTCATATCTTGATGAATTGATGATTGAGGAAACTCAAATAAGTTCAAATATGCATGAAATGATGAATTAAAGAACTTCCCTTGATTTCATTTGATCATGGGTTGAGGTTGCTTCATGAGCAAGGGACAGTTGATGAACAAATGAATTAGGGTTTCCTTGGGAAACAAACCTCAAGTCCCTTGATTTGCTTTGATCACAATGATGAATTGAGATACTTGAGAGGCATAATAGATGGATGAGAGCTTTGGGAACCATTTCCATGCTTGTTTTCATCTTCTCTTGACCATATCAATGCAGATAGGATCTCCTAGAAGCTTTAGACCTTACGAGTGCTCAAGCTACAAACAAGAGATGTTAGTGACATATTTTTGTGCTTTTGGTTAGTAAATAAAATGAGAAAAGAAATAATATACAATTCAAGCATGTTTGCTGATCTCAAACCACTCACAAGCGGTCCCACCCAAAGGTAATGGGAACCAAGATGCTTATAATCCTTGAGGCTATGCAAATGCAATGTTATGATGCCATGAGGGATCTTAGGGTCAAAATTAGGGTCTTACAGTGTCTAAAACAAATCATGACATATACAAATTTTTAAATTTTTAATATATCATAATTTCACAAGTTCATTCTTTAAATTCAAATTTTAAACATATTCATCACATAAAATAAAATAGTACAAAATATAATTGTAATGTCTGATAAATTTAATTCTAAGTAGGGAAAATTGTTAAAAATAAAATTTAAATAAAATCTATTTATATATTTTTTTGACACCATTTTATCTTTAAAGAAAAAAAAGCATCAAATTTTCAAAATCGCCGATTCATCGATTTTTAGTGGTTATGATCAGCTCTTAATGGTTCAATAATTTATTTAATCCAACAATCAATCAAACAAGAGACTTCTCCCATTCCCAGTTCAACCAACCGATCTGATCTGATTTTTAAAAAACCGACCATATCAACACATTTGTTAATCTATGTACCAAGAACCTACATTTTAAGAAAGCAAACTGATTTCTGGGACATACTTTATCCATATCATCAGTTAATTTGTTCGTTCGGATTTTAATCTTAATTTTATATAGGGACCTAATTAGAAAAATAAAGTTAAATCCCTGAAGTGGGAAAAGGAATCGACCTTGAGGGATTACCGTAACAAAGTATTTGGACAAATTGTTAAGAACGAGAGAAAATATACATATGATACCTTATTCATATTCACTATTTTTATCCAAAATATTTTTCATTTTATTTTAAAAATATCTAAAAAGAATTATTGGAAATACACTTTAAACCTAGTAAACAATATAAGAATATAGGGTTGGATTCTGTTTTTTGAAATTGTTTTAAAAATTTTACCTTATTAAATTCCTATTTTTGAAAATGGTTAGAAGACCCTTTTAAAAAAATATAATAAATAGGTTCAAGTTAATTAGTTTTGAGAAAGAGGTTAAAGGTAGTGCACTGTCAGTGTAAAGAAATATTATACTGACATTCAATCAAAATATTTTATATTGCCAAATCATAACAGTATTTTAAAAATAAAAGTGTGATGTGGCGGGATACACGGGTCTCATTGATTGACAGTGTAAAAATATTTTATACTGTCAGCGCATATTCCTTTTTCTCTTTGAGAAATTAAATATCTACACAAAATACGTAAAAACACTCTTATTTTAAGATAAATCTTTTTTATTAAAAAGAATCTTATTTTGGAAAGGGAGAATAACATCTTTCCTTAGAGATTGGTGTCCCCAAAAGAAGGTTATAGGTACCAAATGCTAACTCTATTCTAAAATTCGAGCTCTAGCCTCTTATTGGACCATCAATGACTTCACTAATGGAATGTTCCCATGTATCCTACATGTCATGTGAACAAAGGATTAAGACATTGAGACCTTCGACAAAATTCATATTAGGATCTTGGTTCACTCCCTCATGGACAAACTATTTGAGTTTTTCTGAGACTAATTGGTGTCTTCAATGCAAAAAGATCTTCAACAATTCCAATCCTTTTTCGCTTTGAAGGTGAATTCTAGAGACTATTTAAATAATTATATGTTGACCTAGTGTAAGACCCCATATTTGACCCTAAGATCCCTCATGCCATCTCATCATATGCATTGGCATTGACACCACACTTTGGCATTCTCCTTATCCTTCATTCATTGGGTTTGCATTGGGAGAGGTCACCAAGAACTTTAGATTGTATCATACTTTGTTTTAATTTATTTACTAACCAAAATGCCAAAATTATGTCAATGTCTAGTTTGTTGCTTTTGTAGGTGGTGTGTATGCTCACCTATGCTCTATCAAACTCATATCTAGGATTTAAGACCCTCAATGCAAGGAGCTCAATCAATAAATGGTTCACATTGGCTCTAAGTATCATATATGGATCTGTAGCGGGAAATTCATGATCATCAAGCTATTGACAAGCTAGAGATCAAATAACAAGAGTCTCCACCACGCTTTTATTGTTTCCAAGGGAAAAGGGAAAAAGTACGAACAAAACCCGAAAGTAAGAAGTTTTTAAATCAAAACTAATAAAAAGTCAGAGATCACAGGTAAGGGGGTTGGTTACACAGAGAGAAGGTGTTAGCACCCAAAGTGTCCTAGGTACTCCAAGGGAGCCCTTTTTGTGTGCATATGTACTTGGTATAAAGTGATGTTTATAAACAAATAGAATGGGGGGATGAGAAAATAATTCAGTAATTATATTTTTGTGTTTGACAAGACCTTCGGTCTTGTGCCTACATACCAACATAAAAATGAGGGATCAAAACCTCGTAGTTCGTGATACAAATTTCAAAGTGGATGCATTACTTTTAACAAAAATTAAGTTTGAAAGGCACAAAGGCCTAAAAATGGTTTGAATGTGTTAGTTCTTTTTTTTTTCTTTTTGAAAGTTTAAATCAAGTATAGTTGAGTTTATTTACAAGTTTGATTTAAGAAAAGAAGTTTGAAAATGCAATGGCATAAGGCCAAAGTTTCTACCTTTTTTACAAAAGTGGTCAAAGTTTAGAACAAAAGTAGTTCACACAAAGAAGATTTTGAAAAATGGAGGGAGAGATTTTGAAATTAAAGAAATGGGGAGAAGATGAAGAGACTATCCCATGTACAATATTAAAAGTTTAGAGTTGAAAACATATGACCAAGTGGGTAGCAATCCAATAGGCAAGAATGTCAATAGAAACCCAGAATTCCCTTGGACTTTTAGAATCAAGCAACACACAAATGCACAATTATATTATCTTGAAGAGCAAGACATCAAATAAAGATGGCCATATCCAAGCTTATCCATTCCATGATCTTCTCCAGAATAGCCCATGTAACAAATGAATTCCACAAGTCACAAGTTCAAAGTAACAACTTCACAATGATTATGTTGCAGATGAATCTTAGAGAGGTCTTCAAAGATGTATTAGATGAATTTCAAATTACAAGCTATTGATTTCTCAGCAAGTTGGCATTGGCCAAGTCCTTTAGCATAGGAAGGTTGCCTAGATTCTAAGTCCATTTGTCCAAGATCAAGCCAACAGTCCACACAAAAGTCTTTTAGGGTTTTTTGTAGTTATTATGTACATTAATGGCCAAAGACCACACAAACAAGCAAAGTATACACAGACAAAATATATCACACAATATGGTCCAAATGGACAAAGTGAAAATTACATTAACATAAACAACTAGAATGATATGAACAATGGCAAATGAAATAGAGTGCTAAAAGTAAATTGCATTAAAGTAAAGGCTTGAAATTAAAAGTTAGTAGTTAATTGGTTAGAAGTTAGTATTGTTTTGCTTTTGCTTTTCATTTCAAGACATTCTTTGGAGAAAACTCAACCCACTTATCACAAGCATGAATCCTTGAACCAAAACATCTTACAAAGGAAGGAAAGAAGGCCAAGTTTCCACACAATACCATGAAAGAGGGGAGACTTACAATCTCACTAACTAGAATGCTTATGCCTTTTATGTCACAAATTTAGCGTTATGTTAAGCAATCGTAATTGGACTTATGTAGAAGTCACAACTATTTGAGATCGGGCAATAGAATTTTGGGGTTAATGCATGTTAGAGACATAGTATAATGGACTATGCTCATGAAACATACCATATACAAAAAGAATATGCAAAAGGTGTGGCCTAATCTCATCCATACTCATGTCAATTTTTCAATCAACTAGCATTAGGGCTTTGAGATGTCATAGGCCAAATGAGATGAATGCATTAAGAAGGGGAATGAGATGAAGAGGGAGGGGAATTGATCAAAACACAAATTGGTCAAATGAGGACTTCTACCAAATTAATATGATCCATTCATTTTGGGAGATGGAATGTACATTCCAGCAATCCCCTAAATTCAATGATATTAATTTGACAAAGTCAAATCAACCTTGACCAAGGCCTAACAACAAGAGTTAGACATTAACAAGTCATCACAATTGGTCAACAAATTTATTTGGCATTTATTCAAATTAAAAAATACTAAAATAGTGCATTTAAATTAAATATGGTTTGTTCAATTTCTAAAATCTCATCAAAACACCAAAGAAATGGCCATGAGATTTATCATAGGTCAAACAAGGTCAAAGGACCTTGCAGAAAATATTTCATAATTATTGGACATTTAAAAATATTTTTAAACAATTAAAAACAAATACGAAATCAATTAATTCATGAAAAATATTAATAATGATCCAAAAAATAATTTTAATTCAGAATATGAAAGAGAAAAATATTTTGAATTTTTTTGGTAAAAGTCCCATATTTTTGGATCAATATTGAATTTAATATGAATTATTGAAAGTAATGCAATTAAAATGAAAATTAAAATATCAGAAAAAATGTGGACCACTTGATCTCCCTTATTAATTGATGTGATAGATCAAGTGGCCAAAAACGCGCTATCCACGATGGACATGAGTCAGCGCGCCACAACATTGGTATTTAAAAGGGACGATCGTGATTAAAACAAAACAAGAGGATCATGTGGCTGTGAGACATGCCAGCGCATGGCCAGAGCTGTAGCTCGGGTCTTCTTCTCCGATGGACCTCACCGGACTGGTCCACCATCAACTATCACCAAAATTAAAAACAAGGACATGATTTCAAAGTAAAAATGGCATTGAGCTCGAATCTGGCCTCAATTCATTATAACTCCAAGTATATTGAGAGATACATGGAGTTGAAATTTTAGGTACATCAACTAAGTTGCTTCGATTTAGCCTCAAAGCAACTCAATCTTCTTGCCTACATTGGTAGGACTTTAGACAATCAAAGAATCAACAGAATTGAGCAAGAATTTGAGAGAACCGAAGAGATCAAAATTTTCTGGAAAATACCTTCAATGGAGGTTTGGATTCAACTGATCTTGATCTTGCTTGTGCTTGATCTTACTCCACTTGCTTGCAGAAGAAAGATTGGACGCTTAAAAGGCTGTGGATTCCTGGAGATTTGAATTTCAAAACAGTGGAAATTCAACCTCAAATTCAAATGAATTTCTCAGGTTTATCCTTTGCAAAGTGAGGGTTTGAGATGGGGGATCAAAGCTGGCGTGAATGTCCATTCATTGCTGAGCATATGGGGCTCTATTTATAGCTGAAACCATTGATATTTGCACACTTGAAATCACTTTCCAAATTTGTCATTGATGATGCATGGGTGCACGGGCACGCATAGGCCCATAAAATCATTGCCATAAGTCCACAAATTAATGTTAGATAGTATGAATTTAGCTTGAATTGCAAGGCAAGTGTGCATTTGGATTTGAAGTTTGATCCTTTCCAAGTGATGTCACCATGTTCATGCCATGCGCAACCTATGTATTCCTTGTCCAAAGTGAATGAATTTGAGCTCTTTTGAAAGGTGAGATCAAGAGGAACAACTTTCATGTTAAACACTTTTTCAGTTGGAGCTTGCAACTTGGAGAAATTTGAGGTGGAAGTTGGAAATTTTTGACATAACAAATTTTTTCTAATTGTCAAGTCATATGTCTCAATATTCCACCTTGCTTAACTTTTTATATGAGCTTCAAATGAGAAACGTGTCTTCATCAAAGTTGTAGCTCTCTCAAATACCTTCAAACAGGTCACCAATTTCATGTCATTTGGATTTGAAATGATAGAGTTATGCATTTTTGAGGTTTGGAAAAATCTCTTGGTCAACGGAATAGGTCAAAAGTGACCTATAATGTAACCTCATGTCACATGCTCAAAAAATGTTGAATTATCTCCCACTTCAAACATCAAAGATGAAGTAGACACATTGAATTTAATTGTTCAACTTGGAAATATTTCATCTCATAAAAATTGAGCAAGTTTGGGCCTTGGGAATTTGACTTTCAAATTAGGGTTTAGACAAAATGACCTATAATGTTTAAACATAGAAAATGACTTTCCAAGCAAAACTAGCTCTATATCTCAACATGAAAGTTGTTTGGAATATCATTTAGAGTAAGGTTTCTCTTTGAATCATTTTCATATGGTGAAAATTGTAGGAGATAGGGTCTATGGAGACCCGGTCTTGATCAGATGAATTCACCTGGCCAACCACCATCAACCAACTTGCCAACTTCCAAATCTCTTGACTTTCTTGGCTCATGGTAGATCATATATGCATAAGATGATGAATTTTGAAGTGCCCCTTGAGAAATTTGATCAATTGGTGAGATAGATTGTTGGAGAAGTTACTCAAGATACCCAGTCAAACTAGGGTTTCCAAGGCAAATCTCCCTCAAACTCTTGAAGAAAACTTGATCAATATAATATGTAGAGAACGTTGGGACTCATATATGAATCAATTCTTGGTTATGATCTTTGTTCATGAGGGTCTCAAACCCTAGATTTGAACTTGATGAATCAATGGAATCATGCCCTTCCTACAAAAGAGTTAGACAAATGCAAAGACATATTTTTGGTATTTTGATTAGTGAAATGATAAAATACAAGTATGATATAATCACAAAGTGCTTGGTGATCTCTCCCAAAACAAACCCAATGAAAAAGGGGTAAGGAGGATGCCAAAGTATGATCCCAATGCTAATGCTTATGATGGGATTACATGAGGGGTCTTAGGGTCAAAATTGTGGTCTTACACCTGCCCCTATTTAAGAACATTCTAACTGAGGAGGCGAAGGTTGAGATCTTCATGTAGACTCTGTAGACTGGGCTTAAATAACAACATATAGAAACAAATTTTGGTCCCTAAGAGACCTCATGATGCATATGATATGAATGTAAAAGTTAATGCTCTGTGGGGAAATATTGCCACAAAGGAAAAAGAAATCAGAGAGACCGAAAATCTGCAGGAGCACAATGCATTCTGTAAGGAGTTATGCGTAGGCTAGGCTACGACTTAAAACTACTGGGGGACTCGAGGAATTCCATACAAACATGGAAAGACTCGGCCGGGGAAACAACAACATATGCAGAGGATATGAGTAAGTCAGGATAAAACTGAAGTACTTGAATAATGCAGGAAAAGCGATTTCACTAAGGAAATGCGCACTCAACTCAACTAGGGAAGATAAACTTCAACACAGGAGGAGCAGAAATCTATTATCTACTACCTGTTACTGGGTAAGGAGATAATAAAGATCTAACAGAGATAACATCCGTCATCAGTTAGGATGAACATATCAAGGATGACTCACTGAGGACCACCAGGAGGGAGTATTCATTACCGGTTACTGGGTAAGAATAGCCTTGCTGGGAAAAACTGTAGAAAATATAGGATTTACAACTACTAGTTACTGGGCAGAAGACCAAGGGTGAGAGTATCCGTCATCGTTTAGGATGAACATATCAAGGATAAACTCAACAGGGAAGAAAATCTGTCACCGGTTAAGATGAACATATCAAGGATAAACTTTCCTAGAAATTCCAAGGAGGATACTCGTCATCGGTTAGGATGAACATATCAAGGATATACCAACTTGTTGCAACGCGAAAAACAACCGGCGGGAAAAGACACAGAGCCGCCACCGTGCGTTATTTATCCCAAAGGAGGGAAAGGAAACGCTCGAAGTAAACCTGGAAAGGAAAGGAATGGTCTTACGACCAGAGATTGCAAGGTACGGGAGTCGGTTACGCAAGGGGAACGTATTAGCACCCCTCACGTCCGTCGTACTCGACGGGATCCACGCTCAAAAGAATAGGAAAAGGTTGCTAAATAACTGCTCAAAAAGAATGCACGTACACTTGAATAATAAATAGGTGGAAGACGAAGGAAGCGATGGACTTATGTCAAAAGAAACACACAAACGGAAACAGACTGCCAATCGATGGACTTACGTCCGACTCCAAACACACCAACAAACAAGGAAACGGAATGCCAATGGCTGGTCTTACATCCGACTCCAAACACACACCTAAACAAGGAAACAGGTTATCAGATTGACAAGTTAATAGGGAGTCTGGCACTCGAGCCTAATAACTGTCACACAAACACAAAGAGACGCTGAGACGTCAAGATAAACAAAAAGGTTGAACAAAACAAGCTAAATAGGGATTTTGGAACTCGAGCCTAATAGCTGTCAAGCAAACACACACCAAAAAAAGAAAAGGGTGCCCGAAGAGATCTCGCACGATCTCCTACCTACGTATCTCATCTGGTATGAGAATCAGGGCGACGTAGTTCCCCTTAACAGGGGAGAAACTTTCTCCTAACCAGAGATCGGGGAATAACAAACTAAAAGGAAGACTGACTCGAGCCTAATAGTTGTCATGCAATCCACAATAGTCCTAGGTTGAGGTATCTAAAAAGAACCTAACTCGCACAAGAAGCAAGTTGAAACAACAAATAAACATGTAAAAGCAAACACACAAGCAATCATCACACTCTATATTCAAACAAGAGGCTCAGACACGGTTGGGCTTTAGTCAAGGGGTCATATCAACCTCGACAAACAAGCCAACACTGTAGGGGTGTGCTGAAGCTCTTGACCACTGACATTGACCGTCAGGGTGAGCAGATGAAAGGTATTGAGGGTTAGACCTCATAGCTCTTAACCCTGGCATGGGTGAGCTTGAATCAATGAAAACGTGGGGATCCAGAATGAGGGACCCTACTCCACTTGACTGACTATATACACAAAGATCTTGGGTTAGGTTCAAGAGCATCAACACATAGTGCGAGCATAATGAACAACTCAACAATTAATAGGGGACTGATTGCTAGTCCCTTCTATCTGTCAATTGCCTCTTCACTTAGGAGGACTTAACAAGTAACATGCCTTGACAAGGAGGTCTTTAGCACAAACATAAACAACCACAGTCATTGCCTCTTAAGGAGGACTTCAGCCAAATGCCTGCCAAAAGAAACGACAGGGCTTCAAGACTACATGGAGTTAGAGAATGATTACCTAGGTGGTATACCAACCACAACCAAAGCAAAGCTCAAGAAAGAGCTAAAAGCAACTAATGTAGTTGTACAAAAGTCAAACAGTCAATATCATATTCAGACAAATCAACAGACAATCAACAGTGGGACATTCATCATCTACACAAGGAAAGTCAAAGGTGCAATTCAAGTGATTCCATCACACTCAATAAACCTACAACACAAACAAAGGTTAGCAATCAAAGCAAGCATCTCAAGTAATGAGATCACATCAACCATTGGAGCTAAATGCTTGAACCTGAAATACAAAGCTCAATCGGTGAGTACAAACCACTAGTACCAAGACTAGGGTCAAAGGCAAAGCAAATAGTCAAAACAGCAGCCAATATTCCATATGACTCATATTCAATCAAACAAGAACATGTCCTAAAAAGGATCAAGGCTAATTCATAAAGCAAAGCCATCACATAAACAAGATAAGGCAAAGGCAAGCAAAGTGGTCACAATTGGACATTCAAATGAGAAGAACCACATTAAAACAGAAATGAATCCAATGATCATGAAATTTTTTATGTGCACTTAACATGTTATGGACAAGCGTCATACAAAAATTCAACTCCATAAGAGAACAAATGACAAGCCAATGAAAATGAACAAAAGCATCATCCAAATGTGTGACACAAATTGTCATACCATATGTTCATGTGTCCCAAACAGTGATAACAAATGCTAAAAATGCCAAACCAATTCTCAAAAATTCAGTCACATGTCAGGAACAAGCATGTCAAATTTCAAGCCAATTGGACAAACTATGATCATTTCACAAGCAATTGAATTCAACATGTCAATGTAACACTATGTGCAAACAAACAATCATCATTAAAAATCCAGAAGTGCAAAAATCATGAAATTAGTATCAAAAAATACTAGACATCCAAACAAACATGTGAAAAAAAACTAGACTCAATTTTCGTTATTTTACAATTTTTAGTGATTTTTAGAAGTTAATGAAATAAAAATGAAATAATGGTGAAAATAAAAATGGAAAATGGAATGAACATGAAAATGAGAATGCAATCCATGGGAGTTTGAACTCAGGTGCGCCAGGTCAAAACAAGCGCTCCAGAAAATAAATTCCAGAAACATACAATGCCAGGAATCGATCCAACATGCCTTAGGTCAGAAAATGCGCTCAAAAATAAAATTCCAAAACACATACACACGGAATCGAACTCGTGTGCGCCTGATTCAAGAAGCGTTCAAAGTGAAACGCACCGTTCCACTTACGAGGTGTCATCCCACGCACGCAGGTCAAAGACACGCAGGGCGAGTCAAACGCGTTCAGGCCAATGGAATCGCTACGTAGGCGCATGCGTGGACGATGAATAGGCAAAGCCCTAGGACAAAAACCAGACGGCGGAGCAGCCGTCTTCTTCGGCGAGACAGGCGGAGCTCCGCCATGAAAATTTGCAGAATTACACGAAATTTATATCGTTGGAACCGTCTTTCCACGAGGATCACAAATATCATAATTACTAAGCCTAAAAGTCCATAAATCAAGCGGATTGATTGAAAACATTTCTCACATCCAAACTTTAAATTGACATAACTCATTCAATTCTCATCCATTTCAAATTCTAACTATATCAGCATTATCAGCATCCAAAGATCTACAAGATCATGGCAATGAATTGGAGAATAATGAGATTCAAATTTTCACCAACCTGTTATGCAGTGACCAAAACTAGTGGATTCAAGTGCTCAAATCTTCCAGATCTCCTTCCTCAACCTTGATATGAAGCACTATGCACAAATCAACACTTGACACGACCTAGATCTTGCTTAATTTGAAGCTTCCATGTTCATCTTCATGTACTTGTGCAGCTTGATTTTTTGCTCCAATTCTTCAATCCAATGCTTGATTTGTACTCAATAATGCTCAATGAACCAGATTATGCAAGAAAAATGATGTGTTATGTAAAGAATTTTGAAGTTTGAATTGAGAGAAAATTTGGAGGGAAAATGGATTCTAGATCTAGAATTGTGATTATGAGCAATTTCTGATAGGGTTTGTTATTTATATGGTCCACTAATGACAATGCTAATCCCAATTAAGCTTGGTTAATTAAAATTAGTGAGAATTGGAATGAAATGCAACAAATGAATAATGAGCTTGTATGACCATGCACCACGCAAATTTTCTCATGCAAATGCTTGGATTCACTTAAAATCAGCCAATGGACAATTTTTGAATGGTATTTGGCATGCATGATGAACCAATTTTAAATTATCACTTTTCCCTCCAAAATGCACATGAATGGACACATGGCCATATGAACTTTTCTCATGCAATGCAATGCTGGATTTGGAAAATATAGGTCATGAGAAGTATGTTGCAAAAAGAGTGGATCAATTTGGAGTTTTGGATCAAAAGTTATGCCATGTTGAACTTCCATGAACACTTTATGATCATTTGCTCATAACTTCTCAACCCTTTATCAGATGCTCATGATCTTGGACTTTTTGAAAAGAGGAGAGAAAGATCTTCAATTTTCATGTAGACAAAAATTTAATTTGAAGCTTCTTTGATGTTGGAAAGTCAAGTTGAATGTGGGCCAAAAACTTGCCATTTTTGGAAACTTTCAATTACAGGTCACTTTCCATTTTGGGAAACTTTTGATCTGACTTCAAAATCTTCAAGGTATATGTTTGAAATTACAAATGAACCTCTTTTGAACATGAATGAAGTGTTGAAACTCATCTCCCCACCTCATAGCCCTCAACTCATGCACAGTTGACTTTATAGGTCCTCAGATGACCTTGACATGCTCTGATCAGCTTGAGCCTCAACCACTTGGGGAATTGGCTCAGAAATGAAACCCTATCTCATGTAAGATCAATATGATAACCATGTGATCTCCATCTCAATAGAATGCCTCATCTCCTTGAAAACCCTGGTTGAAAGAATGGCACTGATTAGGGTTAACCAGAGGTCAAAACCCTAATCCAAGGGAACTTGAGACTGAATGATGAAACCCTGGATGATGACATAACCATGATGATGGTAATATATCCTTGCAAACAATATAATGCTCAAGCTCTTTTGAAGGATCAGGAAACCCTAACGCACTTCAAGCCCCCAGATGGTTGACCCCCACTTCATCAAGACCCTCAGGCATGAATCATGTGACATCTGCCTCTTCTGAAAAAGACTTTGGAGGATGATCCCTTATTTCCATATGATATGCAATATGCAAATGCCTAATGTCCAAAAACATGAAATTCCATATGCTAAACTAGTCCCATGAAGAGGAGGGCAAATTTTGAGGTGTTACACAACTGAATAAAAAGGGTAGGAATTACATCTATCGAAAGCTGGATAGAAAACCGTCATAGAGAAAATCTGTCACCGATTAGGATGAACATATCAAGGATTAACTCTACGAGGGGAAAAAGTAGGATTTAGAACTACCAGTTACTGGGTAGCAGACCAATCAAATAGAAAATCCGTCACCGATTAAGATGAACATATCAAGGATAGACTCTGAAACGGGGATAATGTGGGATTTACAACTACCTTTTTACTGGGTAGAATACCAATCAAAGAGAAAATCAATCACCAGTTAAGATGAACATATCAAGGATAGACTTCGCACAAGGGAAAAATAGGATTTACAACTACCGGTTACTGGGTAGAAAACCACAAGGAGAAGAAAACCCGTCATCGGTTAAGATGAACATATCAAGGATTAACTCTCTGGGAACAGAATAGGGATTACAACTACCTTTTTATTGGGTAGAATTCCAAAAATAAGAATATCCGTCACTGATTAAAGTGAACATATCAAGGATAGACTCAGGCAGGGGCAAGAAAGATATCCGTCACTGGTTAGGATGAACATATCAAGGATATATTTCCTGTGGAATAGATCCACTAGGGACTCTACTGAGGAGAAAAATAAGGGTAGTTTTGCCGGGTATTAGGAAAGAAGTAACAAATTGCAAACTAAGAAGAATATTACCAGTTACTGGGTAATAGACTCTTAAGGGACCAAAGTATCTATTTAGGTAAGAGCTAGAAGGAAAACAGTCAATCAAAACTCAACCCAATGAGGACATAACTCAAGGGGAGTGATTCCATCCAGAAAATCCACTGGAGAGGAAACTGAAATAACAACCATCCACGACGAAACAAACTCAGTGGGGAAACAGAGAAAGGTTAAATTCTTTCTGCTTACAGGGCTGCCACTCTACAATTGAAGGAGGACAAACACCAGATTTGGTATGGGGATAAAATACCGCCATAACAGAGAATAAGAATCTCAAACAAATCAAATATAGAGATGCAGAATATGTAAATTATGAAATTATATGAATGTATATATATATATATATATATATATATATATATATATATATATATATATATATATATATATATATATATATATATATATATATATATATATATATATATATATATATATATATATATATATATATATATATATACATGATGGTTATGCTGACAAAACGATCACAAAAAATACAAAGGTGTCGCAAAGAATTTGAACCACCGGTACAATCCTCGGTCAATCCACAAAACATGGAGACAACTGCTGGAGAACAGAGAAATCAACATCCCAAAGGTTCAAACCTAACTGGGGAAGGAGGAGATCTGCTGAGGATAGAACATCCAATCTGTGGGGAATTTTAGGTCAACACCATGAAAATGGGAGACAACCCTACAGAGAATAATCATAACAAAAGCTGCTCAGAAACCAGGAGGAAACTCTGACTGGGAGAAAGTTGAAAAGCGATTGGTGGGGACACCAAAGAAATCTACTATGGAAGATCAACTATCTCTGAAGATCAACCCTGCTGAGGAAAAACGAACTTCGCTGGAGAAGGCAGAAACTCTATCGGGGAACACAACACGCCGCAGGGTATCTGAATCAACCAAGTCAGCTGGGGACTAGGAAAGAAATTCCATTGAGGATCAAACATTCCGTCGAGGAACTGAATCAACACAATCGTCTAGGGATACCCAAAGGGTTAACTGCTTGGGGAACCTCTGATGTTTCGCACTTAAGGACTTGCTATCCATTGAAATGCTGTTGATATTCCTTTTAACTTTCTTTGGAAAAATTCTTGCTTTTATATATTAAAGAAAACTTGATTTTGATTTAAAAATTTAATTTCAAAATGATCATAATAAAATTTAAAACTATTGGCTGGAGTAAATAAGAGTAGAAACAATTTGGATAAAAGCTCAACTTTATTTAATAGAATGGTAGTTTGTAAATGACAAGACTCCATAGATTTTACAAAGTTGAAAATGGTAATTTACATGGAAAGGGGTTACGTTGAATACAAATGATCCTTAATCCCTTTACCAACTCTTGATATCCACTGTGCTCTTGACCGCTATTGGGGTGATGAATCGATGTCAACCCCTTGTGCTCAAACAAGCCTTCAAAACACTGAAGATCAACAAAATGCAATTACTTTCCAAAATCCCTAATTTTTGCATAAGTTCCCCCAAGGTGGGGTACTCAACTTATCGGAAAATTCTTTCTATTTTATGTCTCTAATTTTTGCCTGGATCTCCCTTTCGGGTTTTCAATCCACTGAGACGCTTATTTTTGCCTAAGCCGCCCTTTCGGGTTTTCAACTTAGCTAGTTGTTGTTCTTTTCTTTAGGCGAAGTATTTCTCGACTGTATCTGCGTTCACAGGATGAGTGAACTCTTCACCATCCATAGTTGTAAGAATCAATGCACCGCCTGAAAATGCTCTCTTAACAACATATCGGCCTTCATAATTAGGAGTCCATTTCCATCTAGAATCTGGCTTGAACGTCAAAATCTTATTGAGCACAAGGTCACCTTCTCTGAACACTCGAGGTTTGACCTTCTTATCAAAATCCTTCTTCATTCTCTGCTGATATAACTGACCATGACACATGGCAGTTAATCTCTTCTCTTATATTAAATTCAACTGGTCAAACCTGGTCTAACACCATTCAACTTCAGTCAACTTGGCTTCCATGAGCACACGCAATGAAGGAATCTCAACCTCTACGGGGAGCACTGCTTCCATACCATATACAAGAGAGAAAGGGGTTGCCCCTGTTGAAGTGCGGATGGATGTACGATACCCATGCAAAGCAAATGGGAGCATCTCATGCCAATCCTTATACGTGACAACCATCTTCGGGATAATCTTCTTGATGTTCTTATTTGTAGCTTCAACAACCCCATTCATCTTGGGTCTATAGGGAGAAGAATTATGATGTGCAATCTTGAAGTCTTTGCAAAGAGCTTCCACCATATTGTTATTCAAGTTCGATCCATTGTCAGTAATGATCTTACTTGGCACACCATAACGACATATGATCTGATTCTTGATAAACCTTACAACAACTTGCTTGGTCACACTTGCATACGATGCCGCTTCAACCCATTTTTTGAAGTAGTCAATTGCCACCAAAATGAACCAATGTCCATTCGAAGCTTTGGACTCGATCATCCCAATCATATCAATTCCCCACATGGAGAGGGGCCATGGGGAAGAGATAACATTCAATAGTGTCGGAGGAACATTAATCTTATCAGCATAAATTTGACACTTGTGGCACTTCTTCACAAATTTGCAACAGTCAGATTCCATTGTCAGCCAATAGTAACCTGCTCGCAACATCTTCTTTGCCATTTCCTGTCCATTGGAATGAGTACCAAAGGAACCTTCGTGCACTTCGGTCATCAACAAGTCTGCTTCATGTCTATCCACGCATCTGAGCAAAACCATGTCGAAGTTTCTCTTGTATAGTATATCACCATTCAAGTAGAAATTACCGGCTAATCTTCTCAAAGTCTTCTTATATTTCAAAGATGCCCCAGGAGGGTAGATCTGACTTTGGAGGAAACATTTGATGTCATAATACCACGACTTTTTGTCTTTGATCTCTTCAACAATAAACACATGAGCTGGCCTATCAAGATGCATCACTGATAAATTGGGAACTTCATTTTAATACTTCACTACAATCATTGACGCCAATGTTGCAAGAGCATCTGCCATCCAGTTCTCATCTCGAGGGATATGATGAAATTCAACCTTTGTAAATAAGGTTGAAATCCTTCTCGCATAATCTCTATATGGTACTAAACCGGGTTGATTTGTCTCCCATTCTCCTTTGATCTGATTCACAACCAAAGCCAAATCACCAAAGACATCCAAATACTTGATTCTAAGATTCATGGTCTCTTCAAGCCCCATAATGCAAGCTTCATATTCTGCCATTTTGTTTGTACACTTGAAAGTAGATGTGTGCCTTGAGGAGTAATAATCACCGCCCCAATTCCATTTCCATATTGATTAACAGCTCCATCAAATACCATGCCCCAACGGGAACCAGGTTCTGGCCCTTCTTCAAGCAATGGTTCATCACAATCTTTAATTTTCAATTACAAAATCTCTTTATTGGGAAAATCATACTGCACTGACTGATAATCTTCAATTGGTTGGTGAGCCAAATGGTCAGCCAAGATACTACCTTTGACCGCTTTCTGATATCGGTATTCAATATCATACTCTGACAACAACATCTGCCAACAGGCAATTCTCCCAGTTAAAGCAGGCTTCTCAAATATATACTTGATTGGATCCATTTTGGATATCAACCAAGTGGTATGATTCAACATATACTGGCACAGATGCTTAACAGCCCAAACCTATGCGCAACAAGTCTTCTCAAGCATAGAATACCGAGTCTCACAGTCGGTGAACTTCTTACTAAGGTAGTAAATTGCAAATTCTTTCTTTCCAGTATCAACTTGCTGACCAAGAACACAACCCATACTATCTTCGAGCACAGTCAAATACATGATCAATGGCCTTCCTTCAACAGGTGGAGACAAAATCGGAGGTTCAAGCAAATATTCCTTGATACTGTCAAAAGCTTTCTGGCAATCTTCGGTCCAATCACAAGACTTATATTTCCGAAGAATCTTGAATATAGGTGCACATGTGGCAGTCATGTGGGAAATGAATTTGGAAATATAATTCAAGCGGCCGAGAAAACCTCTGACTTGCTTCTCAGTTTTAGGCGCATACATCTCTTGTATTTCTTTAACCTTGGCAGGATCAACTTCAATACCCTTCTCGCTGACAATAAAGCCCAACAACTTACCAGAACGAACACCAAAAGTACACTTATTTGGATTCAAGCGGAGTTTATACTTCCTCAAATGCTGGAATAGCTTCAACAAATGCTCAACATGTTCCTTTAATCTCTTTATGCATCATATCATGAAAAAGAGTAGTCATTGCTCTTTGGCAAGTTGCACCAGCATTATTTAAACCGAAAGGCATCACTCTATAACAGAATGTTCCCCAAGGAGTAATGAATATGGTCTTATCCATATCGTCGGGTGCCATTTTAATCTGATTATATCCGGAAAATCCATCCATAAACGAAAAGACTTTGAATTTATCAGTATTGTCTACCAACATATCAATGTGTGGCAGAGGGAAATCATCTTTCATACTGGCTTTATTCAAATCTCTATAGTCAACACACATGTGGACTTTTCCATCTTTCTTCGGCACAAGCACAATATTGGCCACCCATTGCGGATACTCAGCAGTCACAAGGAAACCGGTATCAATCTGCTTTTGCACTTCCTCTTTGATCTTCACAGCCATATCAGGATGCATTTTTCTCAACTTCTACTTGACTGACGGGCATTCTGGCTTCAACGGCAATCTATGCTCCACAATCTCAGAATCCAACCCAGGCATGTCTTGATAGGACCAAGCAAACACATCTGAATATTCTCGAAGAAGATCAATCAACCCCTTCTTAGCATCTGAACACAGTCGATATCCAATCTTGACTTCCTTCACATCATCCTCGGAACCCAAGTTGACAAGCTCCATCTGCTCTTTAAACGGATGAATAATCTTTTCATCTTGCTCAAGAAGACGAGTCAATTCATCACTCGCTTCTACACCACTTTCCTCCTCGGCCTCAAACACAGGGAATTCAAAATTTGGAGAAGGAGAAGGATCATTGTATTCAATGGGGTTAGGAACCAACCTGCATAATGATTTGATATTTTGATTTTGGAGAAGTGAATTTGTGACCAAATATTATGCAGATGGACAAATATATTGTTTATTTATATTTTTTGTGATTACCATTTTCAGAATAAAGCAAAAAGTAAAAATAAACATCAAAGATGTGGATGAATAAAATTAATTTTATTAATGATCAATTTAAAATGCCCAAACAATGTTCACTTCTCCCTTAGGCATAGGAGAAGGATTTTAAAATATAAAAGCAATTACTTAGATCGATGCAAAATAACAGGAATATCAACGGCAATCCAATTGTTGCCTGTCTTTCCATGCATTACAAAGTTGGTGCAGTCTTCCTCTTCGCTATCCTCTAGCACAACAACTAAGTGGTGTTCATTGCCATGAATGAACCCTCCGTTACGGAAGCTGAGTTGTATATCTTCAGATCTAACATTTGATGAGCCTTTCTGGAACCCCAGACCGGTTCTGCCTTTGTTGTCGGAGACCTCTACCATGCGCCCCACTGGTCAACGGTACCTTCTTCCACAATCTTCTTGGCTGTTAGACGGTGTGGCTAGTGATCGAGAGGGGGGGGGGGGGTGAATAGATCACCTCTTTGAAATTTAATGGATTTGAAATTTTATCAGAGTTTTCAAAGTTGGCGGAAAAATCAGTCCCGAATCGACTTCCGTCTATTCTGAACCGCTACTAGAAAGCCGGACACACAAGTTTAATTGCTGGATTTTAATGAGAATGACAGAAACAATTCACACCAGAATTTTAACTAATTGAATGCAGTTATCATTAAAGTCTATTTCCAATGAATTAAATCTAGCTAACCGTTTTATCAAACAGTTGGTGTGTATGTGATCGATGATAAACAGCAATGGAGTTTGATTAAAAGTTTTCTTGCCACTGCTGTCTTGCAACAGGAGCAATCACCACACACTAACTGAAATTGCTAAAACAGTTTTAAAACGTAAAGAGGAGTAAGGTAAGAATACGATACGCAGAGATTTGGTAAGGAAGTTCCCCACGTCGTCCTCGCGTGTGGGTACGTCTCCCTCTCAATTTCAAATGAAATTGAGAACTTTGATTATCAATTTTTGCCGAATCCGTTGATACAAGGTTATGATACAAAGACAGAATTCTAAACTCTAAGAACCTCTTCTTGTATGAACCTTCACTTGATCTGAGCACGATCAAGATTTTCCTGCACGAAATTGCAAACAATTCACCGGTTCCACGACCTGCTTGCGAAATCCCCCGATCTCCAAACGCAACGCTGCGGCTGAATATGTTCTGCAAACGTGACTCCCAAACCCTCAAGAACACTCCAGTTCTTGAAGGACAAACCAGTAGGTTTTTCCTAGAAACCCCCTTCAATCTTCAACTCAGCTAGATCCTCGATCGTTCCACTGCAAACCACAGCTAGATCCTTAATCGTACCACTGAATGTTATCTCGATGCTTCTTTAATCCAAAGAACAAGAATGGTTATGTGTAAATGTTCTTGAAGAAAAGTGATTGAGAAGATGAAGAAGATGAAGTCTCTTTCAGGTTTCTAATTTGCTCTCAAACAATTGCTCCAACACTGCTTTTGATCTTGTGTTCAATTGTTTTCCCTCAATGAATTCGTGTCTTGCACTGCTGTTATAACCTGTCTTATATATGCTGCAAAACAGTTACTGTTATACCACAAAACAGCTTTATGTATTGATGCATAAGAGTGTGTATCGATGCATACTGTAAGATATGTGAATTTTTGGAGAAATTTATTAATCATGTATCGATGCATAATTCGTATGTATCGATGCATGTGATTATTTCACTAGTGTGTATCGATGCCTAATGCGCATGTATTGATACACAGGCTGTTTCAATTGGTCATGTATCGATGCAGGGATCGTGTGGATCGATGCATAGAGTCTTTAGCCTTCCATGTATTGATGCATGACTCGTATGCATCGATGCATACTGAACAGAAAGGTTTTGTGATTTATCACATGCTGTATGTATCGATGCAGAGGCTTATGTATTGATTCATACTGACATAAAATGCATTTTAATTGTTATTTTAAGGGAAGTATCAATGTAGGTTTATATGTACAGTTATGCAACAAATAGAATGGGATGGAAAACATAATAAAACATAAATGTATCATGTAATGCAATGCACAACCAACATTTGGATGATGATCACACAATTTGCTATCATTAAAAATTAATTCAAGGTAAAGAATTCTCTCACAAACTCCCCCTTTTTGATGATGGCAAATTCTTGGCAAGATGTGTGATACTCCCCCTGAGTTTGTGCATATCTGCATTTTCTCCCCCTTTGTCAACATCAAAAAGAGGAAGAAACAGATTTATCACAGTAGCATAGTGTAGCAGGACATGGCAAAAAATGGATAACAGGCTATCAATCACAAAGAATGAAGCTTCAAAGTAAAGAATCATTCACAAAGAATGACGAATAAGGGCAATAACAATAGAGATAAACAGAATTAGAAAAGCATTTTAAAGACACGAGCGAGTTTAAGAGTTACATAAGCTAAACCATATATTGTGCAACAAAATAAAACTTGAGCAATATGAAATGAAATGCAGTGAGATGAAAAGATGGTTGGTTAATTTGGATTGTGGCCACCATAGGACTCCTCATCATGTCTGTCAGGATCTCTGTAGCTTGGCGGAGGCGGAGGAGGAGGCATTGTGTCTGGATTTTGGCCCATGAAAGAGTATTGCCTAAATCGGTTCTGAACTTCAATGCTTCTAAAGCTGTCCATAATACCAGGATTTTCACGGCAGTCGTCCATAAAGCCGGACATTTCGTTGTAGAAAACCTGATGCCATTTAACCAAGTCTTGGTGCCAAGCGTGTTGATTCTGATACATCCGTGTATGCTCATCATGCCAGTCCCGATGCTCGTTGTGCCATTCAGATTGTTGAACATGCCAGTACCGTGCTTCTTCATGGCGTTCTTTGTTGACAATTTCCATCTGTTGAAGCATATGAGTGATGTCCGCATTTGGTGTTGAGGCTGAAGTACCACCGGAGAATGGAGGGGCTGTAGGTTCAGGTACATAGTTGGTAGGAGACCACCTTCGTGGCGCCCAATCACCCCAACCAGCATTGGCCTCAGCTTGTGGTGCATCTGTTTCAGCCGCATCCTGTATTTCTTCATCAGGCTGATCTTCAGCAACATGGATGCGTTCCGAGGGCACGTCAAAGTTGTAAATTCTGGTTTTGGATTTTCTTTCGAAGAAATAGAAACATTTGCGGTCCTTGTCCCACCGATATCCCATATGCGATAGAGTGGCAGAGTCAAACTCTTGAGCAGCAGATGGAGATAGGAGAGGAACAATAGGTATTGCAACTTTCCAAAACTTAAGAATTTTCATTATTTGAGAGGCATAACCTAGAGCCACATTCTTGGAGCTGTCTCGCACGAAAAATAGACGTTTTACAAAGTAATTAGCCCAATTTAAGAGCACCTTATTTTGCAGAATGTAGAGAAGATGTATGCAGGGCCTGTCCAACCGCGAATGTCCACTGTTTGTTGGACGCAGAATATGTGTAATAATCCAGTGAAGAATACACGGAGTTTGCTTGATCATTCCAGACGTGACGTGATCATCATCACTCAACGGTCTGTCTATCTTTAGGATAGATGGAGTAAAGTCCTTCATGTCAAATTCAGGATCAAAATGCAGGTCATGCCAGCACTTGAAAGCCATCGACGGAGGCGGCATTTGAAATACCGTTTCCCAATCAGAGGCTTCAAAGGTATATGTTCTGACTCCGATAGAACACCGGAACATATAGCCTCTACCAGTTTGTAAGCCAGCATAAAAGACCCGAATGAAATCCTCATGATAATCATCCTTTGTGGACAGAAACGACCCAAGTCTTTGTGCATGTAAGAGTTCAACCACTTCATTTAGGTGTAGGTGAATAGCATCTGTTTTATCAAAGACGTGAGGTTTCATGACTAACCTTGTCTTGAAGGATTCCTCAAATTCAGCAGCAACAGCAGGATGAAGTAGCTCTAAGGCATTTGAAGGAACGTCTGGTGGTTGCTGAGATGTACCGGCTGTTTCCTTTCCCTTTCCTTTTCCTTTGGCTCTGGTTGGAATAGTGCGTGGAGGCATGGTGATGTGAGATTTAGGGTTTTAGAGAGAGTGAAGATGAGGAGGATTAGGGTTAGCCACTGGTTTTGGGGTTTTTGAGGGCAGATGATATGAAGTCTTAAGATAGGAAGTGATATGATTGGCTGATGTGTCGATGCATGAGAGAGAAAGAAATGCATTAAATTCAGATAGCATCAGTATGTATCGATGCAGATGGTCATGCGTCGATGCCAAATATTCACAATTGGCATGTGTATCGATACATGCGATGGATGCATCGATGCATCCTGAAGCAGTTTTTAAAAAATTTGAATTTCAGAATGTATGGGTCGATGCATGCTTCGTTTGGGTCGATGCATACTGATGCTGAACTAGCTTTTAATGAATTTTAATGCAGTATGAATATGCATTATGCACTATGTAACACCCCGATAATAATATAATAATTATTTAAATTAAGTTAATAATATGTTTATTAATTTAATTAGATAATTGAATTATTATTATTATTATTTTGGAATAATAATTATTGGGATAATTATTTATTTGGAATAAAATAAGTTGGAATAATAAAAAGTCCCATTTTTGGTAAAAAGGGTTGCACGTGAAAAGGAAAACACAGAGAAGCGGTTGAAAGTGGATAAAGGGCAAAAAGGCAGAGCAAGAGAAGAGGAAAAGCTTGGAGATCAGAGATTGCTGGATTAACTCAGGTAAGGGGGGTTTATCTTCGGTTAAAGGGCATTATGTGATAATATGTACGGGGTAGTGATAACCATTGTTTTACCTCTGATTAGATTGATGCATGATGAATTGTGAACTCTTTGGATGAACGAAATTGGGGTATAATTGAGAAAGAATTCGTAGGAATTAGATGTAAAAGTGTCAAATTTTGTGTAATCGAATAAGATACGAATTGTGTTGAAAATATGAATGATTTCTGTGTAGAAATTGGACTGTGGAAGGTTGGTTTGAGTAGATCTCGTAGCAGAGAAAGCCATTGCAGATCTGAGAGTTCTGGTCTCTGGTCATACGCGTATGGCACTAGGCAATACGCGTATGAGATGGCTGGTACGCGTATGGCACTAGGCAATACGCGTATGGATGAGGAAGATGAAATTTTGAACGTGAAATGGTCTCTGGTGGTACGCGTATGGGGAAGTGATACGCGTAGCATACGCGTATGGGAATTGCCAATACGCGTATGGATTTGGTCAGGCGTGGGCAATACGCGTATGGGCATAGGCAATACGCGTATGGGCAGGATTGTGAATTTTCTGTGCTGTTGTTGTGCAGTTTCTGGTTGTTTAGGCTGAGTGTTGTAATTCAGCTGATGTATGACATATTAGGGATCATTTCCCGTGGCTTTGAGTAGTATAGGTATTAGTAGAGTGTACTAATACTGTGGTTGTTGTTTGGCATGATCTGATATGCTTATGTGATAAAATATTGATGATGTATGATGATATGCATGTTGTTGTGAATGTATATATTATGCATGTATTTGTGAATGGACTGTTGTATGACTTAGAGTGTGAGCACAGGTCCATTGAGGATTGTTGTTGATGCTGCATTTGCTAGATGATTAGCATGCATGGCATAGCCTGTGGGGCTGTAGCTAATTCCCATGGTGAGGAATTAGTGAGTGAATTGTTGTGGAATTGTTGTTGATGTTTGCATACTAGATGATTAGTGTGCATAGTCTAGCCTTTGGGGCTGTAGCTAATTCCCATGGTGAGGAATTAGTGAGTGAGTCATTAGATCTCAAATGAGTGGGACTAGTGAGCTTAGTAGCCGTATCTGGAGTTGATCGGTGAGCTTGAACTGTAAGTTCAAGAATAGTCGGTACCGCATATGTTGAGTCTCATTGCATAATGAATGTATGACATATAATATGAATGGATGTATTCCAGTATTATATGGTTATTATGTGTTGTGTTGTTGATGATTGAGTATGGTTTGAGATTATACATATGATATATGTTATTGTTGGGTATGATTTTTGAGTTGGTATTGCCGTTGCTGAGTGTGTAGTCTGGTTAGGGTGAACAAATGCGTATTTACTTAACATTACATAATGTTGTATAATGCCTATTATATTGATTGAGGAACTCACCCTTACAACTATTTTTCAGGTAACGAGCAGTGAGTTGAGTAGAAGCTAGTACTATGGAGTCTAGTGTCGTCCTTAGTGGTCATGCTCTGGTAGATGTAACATCGGGAGGGGATGTTTGACTATGCTTTAATTTAGTTGTTGATCAACTTTACATGTAATGTAATACATGATTTGAATGTCGATATTTTGTGTCCGCTGCGAATTATGCAAAAGAGTCTTATTTTGATTAAATAAATGAGCATGACAGGATAATTTGATGTTGTTGTGAAATGATTGTGTGACACCCTTCGGGGCATAATTACTCTGATTTGATATGTTATATATTTTAATTAAATATTTTGGGGTATTTAGAAGGGTGTTACATTAGTGGTATCAGAGCCTGGTTGGTCGAGTCGACTCGTAATTATTCTGTTTCCCCTGTACGGGATAGGCGTTGTGTAACCCTATCAGTACTAATTGTTCTAGCTTGTTGGATTAACTCAGAATAGAGATGGCTGGAAGAGGTAGAGATGATGCTGCAATTGCTGAGGCTCTGGGTATGCTAGCTGGAGTACTTGGAGGGAATCCAAATGTTGTGGGAATGGGAGCTGCTCGTCAACTGAGTGAGTTCCAGAAGAACAATCCTCCAATGTTCAAGGGAGCATACGATCCAGATGGTGCTCAGAAGTGGTTGAAGGAGATTGAGAGGATCTTCCGAGTGACTGATTGTGCCGATAACCAGAAGGTCAGGTTCGGTACGCATATGCTGTCAGAAGAAGCTGATGATTGGTGGGTTGCTACCCGCACTGAGTTGGAAGCTACTGGAGGTGCTGAGATCACTTGGGCTGTGTTCAGAGAGAGATTTCTGAGGAAGTACTTTCCAGAGGATGTCAGAGGAAAGAAAGAGATAGAGTTCTTGGAATTGAAGCAGGGTAACAAGTCTGTTACAGAGTATGCTGCTAAGTTCACAGAGTTGTCGAAGTATTACACTCCCTATAGTGAGGCTGCTGGAGAATTTTCCAAATGCGTGAAGTTTGAGAACGGGTTGCGTCCCGAGATCAAGCAGGCGATTGGATATCAGCGGATCAGGGTGTTTTCTGATTTGGTTGACTGTTGCAGGATTTTTGAACAGGATTCCAAGGCTAGAGCAGAGAGCTATCAGCAGAGGGTTGATAGGAAAGGCAAGAATCAGAATGATCGTGGGAAACCGTATGCAGCTGGCAAAGGTTTTCAGAGGCAGAGTGGGATGAAGAGGCCTAGTGGGGGAGACTCTAGTGCTCCTGTTAAGTGTTACGGATGTGGTCGGGCTGGACATCGTGTTCATGAGTGTACTAGTGCTGAGATGAAGTGTTTCAAGTGTGGAAAAGGAGGTCATTTGGCTGCAGAGTGTCGGTTGAAGACTGTGACTTGTTTCAGCTGTGGAGAGTTGGGTCATATCAGTCCACAGTGTCCTAAGCCGAAGAAAGAGAATCAGTCGGGAGGCAAGGTCTTTGCTTTATCGGGCTCTGAGACTTCTGCAGATGATCGGTTGATCCGAGGTACGTGTTATATTAATGGCTTTCCTCTTGTAGCTATTATTGACACCGGTGCTACTCATTCCTTTATATCTTTGGATTGTGCTGTGAAACTTAAGTTAGAGATATCTAAGATGCTTGGAAGTATGGTGATTGATACTCCTGCGAAGGGTTCAGTAACTACTACTTCAGTTTGTCTAAGTTGTCCCTTGAGTATTTTTGGTAGAGACTTTGGGATAGACCTTGTGTGTCTTCCACTAGTGCAGATTGATGTTATCCTGGGTATGAACTGGTTAGTGTTTAACCGAGTCTATATCAACTGTTTTGATAAGACTGTGATTTTTCCTGAGATTGAGGAAGGAAAGAATTTGTTCCTATCTGCAAGACAGGTGAATGAGGCAGTAGTAGATGGTGCAGAGTTGTTTATGCTGTTAGCGACTATGGAAGCTAAAGATAAACTGGTGATTGGTGATCTAGCTGTGGTGTGTGATTTTCCTGATGTGTTTCCGGAAGAAGTGAATGAATTGCCGCCAGAGCGTGAAGTTGAGTTCTCGATTGATTTGGTACCTGGTACTAGACCGATATCGATGGCTCCATATCGTATGTCTGCTGTTGAGTTAGCTGAATTGAAGAGTCAGTTGGAAGATCTGTTGGATAAGAAGTTTATTCGTCCGAGTGTGTCACCGTGGGGTGCACCAGTGTTATTGGTTAAGAAGAAAGAAGGTACTATGAGGTTGTGTGTGGACTACAGGCAACTGAATAAAGTGACGATCAAGAATCGGTATCCTTTACCGAGGATTGATGATTTAATGGATCAATTGGTTGGTGCTAGTGTGTTCAGCAAAATAGATTTGAGATCTGGGTATCATCAGATACGTGTGAAAACTGAAGATATTCAGAAGACTGCTTTCAGAACAAGGTATGGACATTATGAGTATTCTGTAATGCCTTTTGGTGTGACTAATGCGCCTGGAGTATTTATGGAGTATATGAATAGGATTTTCCATCCGTACCTGGACAAGTTTGTAGTAGTGTTTATTGATGACATTTTGGTGTATTCGAAATCTGAAGAAGAGCATGCTGAGCATTTGAGAGTGGTTTTGGGAGTTCTACGAGAAAAGAAGTTATTTGCTAAACTGTCTAAGTGTGAATTTTGGTTAGAAGAAGTTAGTTTTCTTGGTCATGTGATTTCAAGAGGTGGTGTTGCTGTTGATCCTTCTAAGATAGAAGCGGTGTCTAAGTGGGAAGCTCCGAAGTCAGTTTCTGAGATAAGGAGTTTTCTTGGACTTGCAGGTTATTATAGAAAATTCATTGAGGGATTTTCCAAGTTGGCGTTACCGTTGACAATGTTGACTAGAAAGGGGCAAGCGTTTGTTTGGGATTCAAAATGTGAAGAAGGTTTCCAAGAGTTAAAGAAAAGGTTGACTACTGCTCCTATCCTGATATTACCGAGTTCGTCGGAACTATTTGAGGTTTACTGTGATGCTTCATTGTTGGGCTTGGGTGGTGTGCTGATGCAGAATAAGCAGGTTATAGCTTATGCTTCGAGACAACTGAGAGTTCATGAGAAGAACTATCCGACGCACGATTTAGAGTTGGCAACCGTGGTATTTGTTCTGAAGTTGTGGAGGCATTATTTGTATGGATCAAGATTTGAGGTTTTCAGTGACCATAAGAGTTTAAAGTATTTGTTTGATCAGAAAGAGCTGAATATGAGACAAAGGAGATGGTTAGAATTCTTGAAGGATTATGATTTTGGTTTGAATTACCATCCGGGTAAAGCAAACGTAGTAGCTGATGCATTGAGTCGGAAATCATTGCATATGTCTATGTTAATGGTTAAGGAATTGGATTTGATTGAGCAGTTTAGAGACTTGAGTTTGGTGTGTGAGAGTACTCACAATAGTGTTAAATTGGGTATGCTGAAGTTAACAAGTGGTATTTTGGATGAGATTAGAGAGGGTCAGAAATCCGATATGCTTTTGGTTGACAAGTTGACTCTAGTGAATCAAGGTCAAGGTGGTGAATTCAGAGTTGACAAGAATGGTGTTTTGAAATTTGGTAATCGGGTGTGTGTTCCGGACGTTGCCGAACTTAAGAAGAGTATTCTTGAGGAAGGACATCGTAGTGGCTTGAGTATTCATCCTGGAGCTACGAAGATGTATCATGATTTGAAGAAGTTATTTTGGTGGCCGGGAATGAAAAGAGAAATTGCGAGTTTTGTTTATTCCTGTTTGACTTGTCAGAAGTCAAAGATTGAGCATCAGAAGCCGTCTGGGCTAATGCAACCGTTGGCTATTCCAGAGTGGAAGTGGGATAGTATCAGTATGGATTTTGTTTCTGGGTTGCCGAGGACAAGTAAGAATTTTGAAGCTATTTGGGTGATTGTTGATAGATTGACGAAGTCGGCTCATTTCATTCCGATCAGAATGGATTATCCGTTAGAGAGATTAGCCGAGTTGTATATTGAGAAGATTGTAAGTTTGCATGGTATTCCGTCGAGTATTGTTTCGGACAGAGATCCTAGATTTACATCGAAGTTCTGGGAAGGGTTGCAGAGGGCTTTGGGAACTAAGCTGAGATTGAGTTCTGCATATCATCCGCAGACTGATGGTCAGACTGAGAGGACGATTCAGTCGTTAGAGGATCTTCTGAGAGCTTGTGTGTTGGAGAAGGGAGGTGCTTGGGATGGTTATTTGCCTTTGATTGAGTTTACCTACAACAATAGTTTTCATTCGAGTATTGGTATGGCACCGTTTGAAGCTTTGTATGGTAGGAGATGTCGGACACCTTTATGTTGGTATGAGTCCGGTGAGAGTGCTGTGGTTGGACCGGAGATTGTTCAACAAACTACGGAAAAGATTAAGATGATTCAGGAGCAGATGAGAATTGCTCAGAGTCGTCAGAAGAGTTATCATGATAAGAGGAGGAAGTCACTTGAGTTCCAAGAGGGAGATCATGTGTTTCTTCGTGTTACTCCGATAACTGGTGTTGGTCGAGCTTTGAAGTCGAAGAAGTTGACACCTCGATTTATTGGTCCTTATCAGATTTTGGAGAGGATAGGAGAGGTAGCCTATCGTATCGCTTTACCGCCGTCGCTTGCGAATTTGCATGAGGTTTTTCATGTATCTCAGTTGAGGAGGTACATTCATGATCCGTCACATGTAGTCCAAGTAGATGATGTACAGGTGAGAGATAACCTGACTGTTGAAACATCACCTATGAGGATTGAGGATCGAGAGCTGAAGCAGTTGCGGGGTAAAGAGATTGCCTTGGTGAAGGTAGCTTGGGGAGGACCAGCAGGTGGCAATGTGACTTGGGAACTTGAGAGCCAGATGAAGGAGTCTTATCCTGAGTTGTTCGCTCGAGGTATGTTTTCGAGGACGAAAACTCTTTTAGTGGGGGAGAGTTGTAACACCCCGATAATAATATAATAATTATTTAAATTAAGTTAATAATATGTTTATTAATTTAATTAGATAATTGAATTATTATTATTATTATTTTGGAATAATAATTATTGGGATAATTATTTATTTGGAATAAAATAAGTTGGAATAATAAAAAGTCCCATTTTTGGTAAAAAGGGTTGCACGTGAAAAGGAAAACACAGAGAAGCGGTTGAAAGTGGAAAAAGGGCAAAAAGGCAGAGCAAGAGAAGAGGAAAACCTTGGAGATCAGAGATTGCTGGATTAACTCAGGTAAGGGGGGTTAATCATCGGTTAAAGGGCATTATGTGATAATATGTACGAGGTAGTGATAACCATTGTTTTACCTCTGATTAGATTGATGCATGATGAATTGTGAACTCTTTGGATGAACGAAATTGGGGTATAATTGAGAAAGAATTCGTAGGAATTAGATGTAAAAGTGTCAAATTTTGTGTAATCGAATAAGATACGAATTGTGTTGAAAATATGAATGATTTCTGTGTAGAAATTGGACTGTGGAAGGTTGGTTTGAGTAGATCTCGTAGCAGAGAAAGCCATTGCAGATCTGAGAGTTCTGGTCTCTGGTCATACGCGTATGGCACTAGGCAATACGCGTATGAGATGGCTGGTACGCGTATGGCACTAGGCAATACGCGTATGGATGAGGAAGATGAAATTTTGAACGTGAAATGGTCTCTGGTGGTACGCGTATGGGGAAGTGATACGCGTAGCATACGCGTATGGGAATGGCCAATACGCGTATGGATTTGGTCAGGCGTGGGCAATACGCGTATGGGCATAGGCAATACGCGTATGGGCAGGATTGTGAATTTTCTGTGCTGTTGTTGTGCAGTTTCTGGTTGTTTAGGCTGAGTGTTGTAATTCAGCTGATGTATGACATATTAGGGATCATTTCCCGTGGCTTTGAGTAGTATAGGTATTAGTAGAGTGTACTAATACTGTGGTTGTTGTTTGGCATGATCTGATATGCTTATGTGATAAAATATTGATGATGTATGATGATATGCATGTTGTTGTGAATGTATATATTATGCATGTATTTGTGAATGGACTGTTGTATGACTTAGAGTGTGAGCACAGGTCCATTGAGGATTGTTGTTGATGCTGCATTTGCTAGATGATTAGCATGCATGGCATAGCCTGTGGGGCTGTAGCTAATTCCCATGGTGAGGAATTAGTGAGTGAATTGTTGTGGAATTGTTGTTGATGTTTGCATACTAGATGATTAGTGTGCATAGTCTAGCCTTTGGGGCTGTAGCTAATTCCCATGGTGAGGAATTAGTGAGTGAGTCATTAGATCTCAAATGAGTGGGACTAGTGAGCTTAGTAGCCGTATCTGGAGTTGATCGGTGAGCTTGAACTGTATGTTCAAGAATAGTCGGTACCGCATATGTTGAGTCTCATTGCATAATGAATGTATGACATATAATATGAATGGATGTATTCCAGTATTATATGGTTATTATGTGTTGTGTTGTTGATGATTGAGTATGGTTTGAGATTATACATATGATATATGTTATTGTTGGGTATGATGTTTGAGTTGGTATTGCCGTTGCTGAGTGTGTAGTCTGGTTAGGGTGAACAAATGCGTATTTACTTAACATTACATAATGTTGTATAATGCCTATTATATTGATTGAGGAACTCACCCTTACAACTATTTTTCAGGTAACGAGCAGTGAGTTGAGTAGAAGCTAGTACTATGGAGTCTAGTGTCGTCCTTAGTGGTCATGCTCTGGTAGATGTAACATCGGGAGGGGATGTTTGACTATGCTTTAATTTAGTTGTTGATCAACTTTACATGTAATGTAATACATGATTTGAATGTCGATATTTTGTGTCCGCTGCGAATTATGCAAAAGAGTCTTATTTTGATTAAATAAATGAGCATGACAGGATAATTTGATGTTGTTGTGAAATGATTGTGTGACACCCTTCGGGGCATAATTACTCTGATTTGATATGTTATATATTTTAATTAAATATTTTGGGGTATTTAGAAGGGTGTTACACACTATGTCATGATGATTATGCTCAACAGAGATTCAGAAGTCAGATTGTTAATGTGCACACAATATAGACAAGGAGTATATGCACTCAAATTTTATATCAACTAGAGTAAGAACATTTGTTCTAACATACACAATCACTTAGCAATAAGAAAATTGTAGAAAGGATTGATATTACCTCTGTTGGAGAACTCTTGTGATGGATAATTGACATCTAAAACAGCTCTTATCAAGTATGATGAGGCATAATATAATTAAGAGGTAACATGCTTATGACATCAATTGAGAAAGATCTAAGATTCCCAATTCGCGACGAATGTTGAAGAAAGGTTCCGTTGCCAACGGTTTAGTGAAAATATCAGCAAGCTGATTTTTGGAATCAACGTGCTCAAAGACAACGTCTTCTTTTTCAACATGATCACGAAGGAAATGATGTCTAATCTCTATGTGTTTAGTGCGTGAGTGTAAAACAGGGTTTTTAGTAAGGTTTATGGCACTAGTGTTGTCACATTTGATAGGAATACGTTTGAGTTGAATGTTGAAGTCTTGTAGTTGCTGTTTCAGCCGTAAAATCTGAGCGCAACAACTACCGGCTGCAACGTATTCTGCCTCTGCAGTTGACAAAGCCACAGAAACTTGCTTTTTGCTATGCCAACTGACCAAGGAGTTTGAAAACAGGTGACATGTACCACTTGTGCTTTTCCTATCTGATTTGCAGCCAGCAAAATCAGAATCGGAGTACCCTACTAAGCTACAATCACTTCCTTTGGAATACCAAAGCCCATATTTAGGTGTTCCGTGAAGATATCTAAATATGCGCTTCACCGCTTTTAGGTGCGATTCCTTAGGATTTGATTGATAGCGTGCACACATACAAACACTAAACATGATGTCAGGTCTAGAAGCAGAAAGGTACAAGAGAGATCCAATCATACCTCTGAATCTTTTGACATCTACACACTTACCGTGCTCATCCTTATCTAGATTTCCGTTGGTAGGCATTAGGGTGTCAATCGATTTTGAGTCATTCATTCCAAAGCGCTTGAGTAGTTCTCTGCAGTATTTTGTTTGACATACTGCTGTACCCTCATCAAGTTGCTTTATGTGCAGTCCTAGGAAGTAGTTCAGCTCCCCCATTAGACTCATCTCAAATTCACCCTGCATAACCTTAGAAAATTCTTCGACCAAGTGTATGTTAGTTGAACCAAATATGATATCGTCGACATAAACTTGAACTAAAAGAATGTGCTTCCCTTTGTGTTTAATAAAGAGAGTATTGTCCACTTTACCTCTTGAATATCCATGATCAATTAGGAATTTGCTAAGCCTTTCATACCAAACCCGAGGGGCTTGTTTAAGACCATACAAAGCTCGTTTTAATTTGTAAACATGATCTGGATTTTCAGCATTTTCAAAACCGGGAGGTTGTGAAACATATACTTCTTCATTTATGACACCATTAAGAAAGGCACTCTTTACGTCCATTTGGTAAAGCTTAAAATCCTTAGAACACGCATAGGCAAGCAAAAGACGTATAGCTTCAAGGCGAGCAACTGGAGCATAAGTTTCCTCATAGTCTATGCCCTCCTCTTGGTTATACCCTTGTGCTACTAAACGTGCCTTGTTCCTAGTAATCACTCCGTTTTCATCAAGCTTGTTCCTAAAAACCCACTTAGTGTCTATGATATGATGATCTCGCGGACGAGGGACAAGTTCCCAAACGTCATTTCTTTTAAATTGATTAAGCTCTTCTTGCATGGCCATTAGCCAAAATTCATCAATTAAGGCCTCTTTGGCATTCTTAGGTTCTACTTGTGAAACAAACGCGGAGTGAGAACAAAAATTACTTATCTTAGAACGAGTCATTACTCCCTTTGAAATGTCTCCCAAGATGTTGTCAATGGGATGGTCTTTTGAGGATCTCCAAGCTGTTGGAAGATCATTCACTTCAGCTGTCTTTTCTTCCTCAATTTCTTCATGACTAGTATCTCCCTCCTTCTCATGGGCAGCTGATTTGGACTGATCAGTTTCCTCAACAGCTTCCTTGAGTATGTCTTCTGTAGATACACCTGCGTCATCAAAAGAAATACCTTTTCCGACATTTTTCGGATAAGACTCATCAAAAGAAACATGAACAGATTCTTCAACAGTAAGTAAACGCTTATTATACACTCTATATGCTTTACTTGATAGTGAGTAACCAAGAAAGATACCTTCATCTGCTTTTGCATCAAACTTCCCAATGTTTTCCTTACCGTTATTCAAAACAAAACATTTACAACCGAATACGTGAAGATGTGACAAGTTTGGTTTTCTTCCTTTCAAAAGTTCATAAGGAGTTTTGTTTAAAATAGGGCGAATTGAGATTCTGTTTAGAACATAACAGGCTGTGCTGACAGCATCAGCCCAAAAGTATTTTGGTAATCCACCCTCATTAAGCATTGTTCTTGCCAACTCCTCTAAAACACGATTTTTACGCTCCACAACGCCATTTTGTTGTGGAGTGCGAGGGGCTGAAAAGTTATGCTCAATACCATACTTGTCACAAAACTTCTCAAAGTGATAATTTTGAAACTCACCACCATGATCGCTACGAATTGTAACTATTTTGGAATTCATTTTGTTTTGGGACAGATTTGCAAAATTTTTAAAAGCAGAAAAAGTTTCATCTTTGCTATGAAGGAATATAGTCCAAGTGAATCTAGAGTAGTCATCAACTATTACAAAGCCATAGTAATTTCCACCTAGGCTCTTTGTCCTAGAAGGTCCAAAGAGGTCCATATGGAGAAGCTCAAGGGGTCGTGAAGTTGAAATTACATTTTTAGATTTAAAAGACACCCTTGTTTGCTTTCCCATTTGGCACGCGTCACATAGGTGGTCTTTTGAAAATTTTATTTTTGGTAGACCGGCTACTAGATCCTTAGATACAACCTTATTTAGCAAATCGAAGTTAACATGCGCTAAACGTCTATTCCAAAGCCAAGAATCATCATTCAAGGTGACTAGACATTTAGTATTTGTTAAAGGTACATCAAACAAGTCAAGCATATAGATATTGTTTACTCTTACACCCTTAAACACAATGTTTTGTTCAACATGTTCAATTATGCAGCAAGTTTTTGTAAACGACACTTTATAGCCCATGTCGCATAGTTGACTTATGCTTAACAAATTGTGTTTAAGTCCCTCAACTAAATGGACATTTGAAATAGTAGTGGTGGAGGGATTACCTACACTACCTTTGCCGAGTATAGCTCCTTTGTTGTTGTCTCCATAAGTGACATATCCCTTCTTCTTTGCCTTGAAGTCTATAAAGAGCGATATGTCACCGGTCATGTGCCTCGAGCAGCCGCTGTCAAGAAACCACCTTCTATCTGCGGAGGCAAGGCACTCATCCTACAACATCAAAAGAGAGAAGTTGGTACCCAATTTTCATTGGGTCCAAGTGGGTAAGTGCTAACATGGTTGCCTTTTGGCTTCCATTGATAAATGCCTTTAGGGACAAGAAATCTCCTAAATTTGCATTTCTCAATGGTATGGCCAGCATGGCAACAATAATGACATAAACCATGATGATGTGTTTGTTGTTTCTTGTTCATTGAATCCTTTAGAATAAAAGAGTATTTTGCATATGGAGGATTCAATGACTTCTTAAACAACTTGGGGTCAACGGCATAAGTAACTTTAGGTTGTAGCGCTTTCTCTAATTTGACCTTAAGAGTGTTTACCTCTTTTTGCCAAATATAACAAGCGTCACAACGCTTCTACTACATCCGTCAATGTCAATAATTTTTTAATTTTCTGCAATACTAGCTTTCAACGCTTCTAACTCAATTTCAGCTTTGTTTACTTTACCTTCCAAAAATGAAAAAATATGTTTGTCGGAAGATAGTCTTTTAAAAGCATCTACAGCTTCGTTATGCAGTTTTTCAAAAGCTATTTTTAGTTCCAAAAAAGACATAGAAGAGAAATTATTATAGTAGGCTTGTTTTACCTTTTTGTCATTGTTTTTCTTCTTGTGGTAGGACATATTTTTTGTGTGAGCCATAAGGCACAGATTTGCTGCTTCATCATCATCACTTGAGCTTTGTGTGCTTGATGAATCGCTATCACTTTCCCATGCAATGTACGCTCTTCTTTGTTTGCTGTACCCTTTTGGTGAATCCTTTCTTTGATCCTTATACTTTATAGGGCAATCCGTTTTATAATGTCCAGATTTACCACAATTAAAACAGGATCCTCTTCCTCTACTCTTCTTGTTCTCTTCTTGTTTCGAATTTGTAGATTGTTTTCGAAACTTCATGAGATTTTTGTCGGAATGCTTGACTCCATTCTTTCGAATGAATCTATTGTATCTCCTTACAAACAGTCCCATTTCCTCATCATCCGAGTCTTTGTCACTACTTGAATCATTGTCGCTTTGCTCTTTTCGTGAGGACTTAGAGCTAGAGGCCACAAGAGCTATTGGCTTCTTCTCTCCCTCTTTGTCTCTTTTCTTCTCCTTTTCCTTCTTACTTTTGTTCTCATATTTTTCAAGACTTTCCAATGCTTGCTGATGTTCTTCCAGCTTTCCAAACAAAGTTGTAATTGTAAGTCTTGTTAGATCGTTGGCTTCCTTGATTGCTGTTACTTTAGGTTGCCACTCCCTGCTAAGACACCTGAGAATTTTATTAGTAGCAATTTCATTGGAAATAGGTTTTCCAAGAGCATTCAATCGGTTAGTTAGATGAGTGAATCTCTTTTGCATGTCGGAGATGGATTCTCCTTGTTTCATGCGAAAGAGCTCAAACTCTTGATTGAGTGTGTTAATGCAGGACTGTTTTACTTCAGTAGTACCCTCATGGGCAACTTCCAAAGCGTCCCACATTTCTTTAGCTGTCGTGCAATGGGATACTCGATAATATTCATCAACACCAAGTGCTGAAATTAACATGTTTCGAGCTCTCCAATCACACGACCACTTTTTCTCATCTTTCTCATTCCAATCATCTTCTGGTTTAGGTACTATGGCGCCAGCTGCATTAGTCATAGTAATTTGAAACGGACCGTTTTCAATGGCAGCCCATACTAGCCTATCCACAGAATTTATATGAACTCGCATGAAGTCTTTCCAGTAGCCGTAATTTTCACTGTTGAAAATAGGCGCTC